>NW_015544171.1:222413-225217 GCF_001515605.1 Sinocyclocheilus anshuiensis
GTTCAAGAATGCTGATTCATCCAGTAATGAAACAAGTACATCTTGAGTGAGTCATTTAATCATTAATTCATAAATTACATGTGATTTTGTTTAGTTGTCTAATGTTTTTTTCTTCAGAATCATGAGAGAACCACAACTTCCATTGGGGGGAAAAAACCCCTCAATTTATCCAGAATCACGCAGTTCTATTTTGCACACAAACAGCTCTTAAAGAGTCCAGTTTTTATGTAGCCTGTTGATTTTTGTTCATGGTATTCAGCTCCAATAAATGGTTTGCAAAAAAGAGACACAGGATAAATGTTTGATATCATTATTTAATCACATTGGAATCGAAAATAATCGGAATCGATAAGCAGAATCGGAATCGGAATTGATCAAATTCAAACGATACCCAACCCTAATGCCAACCATAGATGAAAGTAGTTTCATGTATTATTTTGCATTGGAATGTGTAATAAATAGTAAATAGGGTTACTTTTGATTTCATGTTGACTTTACAATGTTGTTGTTGTAAGTTGCAGTACTAAATCTACTAAAACTTAAACTGAAAAAAAAAGAAATCTAAAAGTAAATATTTAAAAAATAAACATAAATGACAAAAGCATATAACAAAATGACTAAAATTGAAACTGAAAAAAGGCAATTCAGAATATAAAAAAATAAATTAAAAGCATATATAATATTAAAAAAAAAACTCTGACTTTAATGTTGAACACTTTAGCACTTTGAAGGAACTGCTAATATTACGCTTTATCTCTGCATTAGGTCGTCTAGACGCAGAGCTGCAGTTTACTTTGCCAAACCCACTCTTTATATTTTTCAAGTCTTAGATCCACAGATGTGTATTAAAACCCAACTTTGATTCATTCTTTGTCATGCATACATAATGGAATGGGATGGTGCAATATGGAAGTCAGACACTGAGGGAGAAGGCAGCTCATTAGTCACCGCTTCCCCGAACGTTCAATTGTGTTACCAGATGCTGGGCCTCATCGCATATCTCATCTTTAATCAACTGGAGAGCCAGAACGGAGCCTCTCTTTTAACCCGATTGTTTAGAGAAGAGTCGCATTTAATGCCACTCACCCTGTCATCGCTTGCTCGCTCACTGGTTCAGTGGGAATACGATGCTCCAGCATTCTTATCAGCTTAGCCCTGCAGTCCTGACGCGAACGTGACACTGGGTCGACAACATTTGGCTTCATCCACTCAGCCCCAGCTGCACAATGACAGCTTAGATGGGTGTCCCCTCTTGGGATAATGACACATTTACCACTCAAGTGGATTGGGGCAAGTTAGGTACTTCGCAGAATGGAGAGAAAGGCTCTGCAAAACGTGCTGCCGCATCTCTGTTTGGTTCCCGCTACATGCGATGGATTTCATGTCAGATGAGTGAATGAAGTCTGGCTGTAAGAGCAGAGGAACACGGTGCACAGACTGGGGTAATTACCCTTTCCTGGTGAACAGCTCTCCGCTCTGCTATATATAGCCCTGTGTGTGTTGTATACACATTATGGCTTTCAATCATAGCCATGTGGAGTCAGTCACTGCAGGAATCGTCAGTCTAAACACCATCTTCCGGCTTAAACCATATACCCATATAATGCTTGGCTCAAACATGTTCCTCAGTTTGTGAAGCCACCAAAATGGACTTAAAGAAAATGATAAACTTACATCATTATACACTCTTAAAAAGATCTTAAAAAGTCTTCATTCACCCGTCCACAAATGAAGGTCTATATAGATCTTAAATCAGACTGGAAGTCTTTAAAGAGTTAGTGCACCCAAAAATGAAAATTCTGTCATTAATTACTCACCCTCATGTTGTTCCAAACCCATAAGATCTTCGTTCATCTTCGGAACACAAATTAAGATATTTTTGATGAAATCTGAGAGCTTTCTTTGATTAGCTTTCTGACTCTCCATAGCCAGCAAGGGTCCTACCACGTTCAAGGCCAAGAAAGGTACCAAGACCATGGACAAAATAGTTGATGAAGCACTTTTTGTGCATTAAAAAAATATTTTTGTTTTTTGTTTTTGTGCACAAAAAGTATTCCTTTAGCTTCATAAAATTACGGTTGAACCACTGATGTCATATGGACTATTTTAACGATGTCCTTACTACCTTTTTGGGAAGTATCAGTTCTGTTGTTGTCTATGGAGGATCAGAAAGCTCTCGGATTTCATCAAAAATATGTTAATTTGTGTTTCGAAGATAAAATAAGGTCTTACGGGTTAGGAACGACATGAGGGTGAGTAATTTACCATTCGCAAAGAGCTTGATTGATATTAGGCATGGGCCGGTATGACATTTTGACGGTATGATAACCTTAAGCAAAAATATCACGGTATCACAGTATCACGGTATTGCCATTACAGCTCTAAAATGTGTTATATTTAAATGACTGGGTTAAAAAAAACAAAACTTTTTTCCACTGAACACAATATATTTTGTTTTTGAGCAACATACAGAATATTAGGAACAGTAGAATTTGTTTATTTTTTCTTTGATTTGTTTCCTAAAAAGAAGAAAAATAAAGATTTGACATCTACCTAAATCTGTAATTACAGTTATTTAATTTTATTTATACATATCATTTATATAATTTCATATCATTTAGTTATATAATTTCATATACATCATTTGATTTAATAATAACCCAATTTGAAGCAAAAACAGAATGTTGTGACTAGCTTTGTGAAATTATACTACTTGCCCGAACGAAGCAAACAGCAGATGCTCTGAATGAGATGCAGATTCAGTCTCTGACAGCATGAGGCGCTTCTGGAACACCAGATACAGC
>NW_015544171.1:227102-232546 GCF_001515605.1 Sinocyclocheilus anshuiensis
TGGCCTGTGTTAACGGGCATTTACAGACTTCATATTTTCACATAAATTACATTTTGGAAAATTATTGCATTGCAACGCAGTTTGTGCAAGTCCAGAACAGAGACGAGCTGCAATAAGACAAAAACGGCCGGTTGCCGATCGCGTAAGTTCCAGGGGAAGCTCCTTAAGTTCGCCCATCCTACACACACTTGACTCACCGCTCGCACCAACAGGAGGAGGAGGGTCGTGTTACTCTCTACACTGCACTCAACCTGAGGGATTCCTACACTTTCAGTGTTTGAAGAGACATGAAAAACAGCGCATACCGCAGGAACGGTATAATGGAAAATATTAGTGGTTTTGAAACCGTGAAATTTTTAAATCGTGGTATACCTTGAAACCGGTAATCGGCCCATGCCTAATTGACATGCGATCTGACCAATCAGAACGCGGATATTATGTGCCGCCGCAGCTATCCGCCATCTTGCCCGACAGCTACGGCCGGTCTCCATAGAAATCCATGTTAAAACGGGTAAAAAAGATAGACTGAATTGAAACCTTTTCAATAAAACTAAATATAAGATAACCTTAAGACTAACATATTGATAGCAAAAAACTTTAATTTTGATTTCATGGGGACTTTAAACTTGAAAAATGGTGTGTTCCACGGTTGAAATATAATACTTTCTGGTGTTTATTCATATTCATTTCATGCTTTAAGTAAATATGAAAAGACGATCGGTTCACGTGTTTGAACTGAGGCAATACAGTGATCTGTCATGATACATACTAAATATAAAAATGTGCACAGGGTTAAGCTGTGCTGTTGTTGGCTGCCACAGTAACAGCAATAAGCTAAGGAATTCCTTTAAAGTACCAGAAAATCTGTCATGTCCGGCACTGTATGCATGGCTTGCAGCGCTTAAGTTAAAATACTGAGTGTGATGGTTTGTTTGTCGGGCTAAAAGGCAGATTAGGCATTATGATTGGTCAGATCGCCAGTCAGTCATGCTCTTTGGGAAGGGTCAATTGACCGTTTCGGAGGGAGCTTGATTGACAGGCGAACTGACCAATCAGAACGTGGATATTATGTGCTTCCGCTGCTATCTGCCATCTTGCCCGACATCTATGGGCCATGTTAAAACAGGGTAAAAAAGATAGACTAAACTTTTTCAATATAACTAAATATAAAAATATGCAGAGGGTTAAGCTGTGCTGTTGTTGGTTGCCACAGTAACGAAGAATTTCCTTGTTTTGCGTACTAGAAAATCTGTCATGTCCGGCGCTGTATGCATGGCTTGCAGCACTGAAGTTAAAATACTGAGTGTTAAACAATAAAATATGTTAAAACGTGTGCTCTTATCATTCAGTGGACAAAATCCCGTGAACTTCGCCCCGATCGGGAGCTGTATATGCACATATGCGCTCATCTGTTTTCAATGCAGCTAACCTCGTGTCACTTCATGTCATCTTCCCACTCATTCAACTATGATAGGTCCTTTACTGCAAAAAGACAGTCACTGCGACACTAAAGTGATGAAACTATGGCACCATGTGCATTTTCATAGGTTTCATGTTATACCGTATTGGCCCGAATATAAGACGACCCTGATTATAAGACGACCCCCCCTTTTTCCAGATCTTTAAGTAAATATGAAAAGACGATCGGTTCACGTGTTTGAACTGAGGCAATACAGTGATCTGTCACGACACATTAAAGAGCCACAGAACTGTATTTATTGTTTGAATTTCTTTAAAAATGACACAATTTAAAAGCTGAGAATCCTGAGACCTTGTTTCATATCAGAAGTAACCTGCTCTGTCTTGTCTGTCGGTGTGTTGTCAGTTTTCTCTTTGTTCTGCGAGTTATTTTTCACTGCGTGAGAACATGATGTGTAGTGTCAGTGCGGCTTTGTTTGTCGGGGATAGCAACAGTAACTAAGGAGGGCGGGTCTTTGCGAACGGTCAATTACAAAGTCTAGACCCTGAATATAAGACGACCGTGTTTTTTCAGATGTATTTCCAAGAAAAAAACATCGTCTTATATTCGGGTCAATACGGTATTGTCGGCTCGGAAAATATGTAAATGTGCATGCGCACCAGTAGCCGCAGCTGTATCCCTTCTAGCCTTAACCACAAATCAGACAGGAGAGAAGCTTAACTTCGGTGGACTTGGCGGGTCTTTGCGAACGGTCAATTAATGACAGAATTTTCATTTTTGGGTGAACTATCCCTTCAATTCATAAAGTCATGGCATTAAATGTTTTTATGCACTGCAAAAAATTAATATCTTCCTCAGTATTTTTGTTTTATATTTACTTCAGATGCAAATCGAACATACTGTATAAAGTCTTGTTTGTAAGTGAGTAAATTAAGTGGGTTTATGTTTAAAACAAGAACAAACATCCGTGACTGGGGAATGAAGACTTGTTTTCCTTTGAATTAACTGGATATTTCTGAGCCCACTGGCAGATATTTGTTCTTGTTTTAATCAAACTCACTTCATTTTGATCAAATTCTCATAAAACAATACTTGTCATTTTACTTCTCAAATAAATGTGTTTTGATTTAAAAATCTTTGGATATTTGGATAGGAAAACAAGACAAAAATACTGATGAAGAACATTACTTTTTTGCAGTGTGATCAGAAGGTACATTAAACGTCATTTTCATATTCTAGTACTTGGGAGCAGAGCTATTCAAGCCATATTTTTGTAATTGATTAAAAAAAGTAGATATATTGGAAATTGTTTATTTATTTACTTTTAATTTATTAATGACGTGTTGCTAATACAAGGCATTCACATTTAGAGACCGTATTGATGTATTGTTCTGTTCAATTTATTTTTCAAATTTCCTTCACTTGGTCTTAATAAGTTTTAAATTTACTTTCATAAAACCAAAATTTTGTTCTAAATAATTTTTTTCTTAGTGTGAAGGACATTTTAGTAATCAGAAGAACCTTTTTACCATTATAAAGATCCGTTTGTGTTAAAGTAAGGCTGGGCTATATGGCAAAATTTTTTTTTTATATCAGCTGATATTGATAATTTTCACTATAAATTTAAAGTCTTTATTTCTTTCATGTTGAAAGGCAGATTTTTACTCTTAAATGAAAGTTGTAGAAACCAGACCATTAATTGTGGTTTTAAACTGCTTTTTATGGTCAGAACATGACAAACACTTCACATTTTAAAATTTTTTACACTTCTCCAGTCATTTTTTTTAACAAAATTAATATCTTAATAGAAACATTTATTTCTTAGTTTCTGCATGTTCTAATGAGTGATATTGTTTCAAATCATGAAACAGGTTTGTGTTGCCTGTTTCTGTTGTTATCTTCAGCACAGTTTGCAGTGCAGGCTGCAATATTAATAATATTACTTCTTTTTTTGTCTCTTAGAAATGCACATTTGACAGTAGTACTAGCTTGAATTCAGATGCAGATTTAGGTTAATTATCAAAAACATAACATCAGTAAAAACTAGTAACAACCTCATTTTTATATGGTGAAATTTAATTATTCTGAGTTTTATTCCAATTAACCATTGGTCTTCCATAGTAGCATACATTTATCTCATGAAAACCACAGTTAAAACCACATATATAGCACCTCAATACCATGGAAAAAATTTAACTATATGGTTTCTAGGTATTTGTATAAAAAACAGTGGTCTATACATTTAGTATAAATGAACAAATGCTATAGCTGAATCACAAAAAATTCTGTATATTCCATTACTCCTTCCAATTGTATTCCAATACATTTGATACATGTCTACATTAATAATATAATAAGATTCGATATGAATATCCCACATTTCTGCAACAATATGTTGCAGTTAGTAAATCCATGGTAAATGATGGCAATTTGTTGATTGAAAAGCCTTCTGACTGTATCGTTGCGCACAGTGTATCTCCTGTTTGTCAGCGCTGTTTCATCTGACTTTAAACTATATCTACATCTGGATCTCAGAGCACTGTTTAGTGGTCGTGTGACTGAGTCTTATGAGCGAGTAAAAGCATCTGCTCTAGTAAACTTTGAGCCGAGCGGAGAAACAGTCCGTGTGGTGCCGTTAGCGCTGTTTCGTTCCACTTTTGGCGCATAAACATTATATTGAACATTTATCGAACATTTGTTATCGTTTTATAGAGGAACATATATATCGTGATAATCATCGTTATCATTTTATCGCCCAGTCCTGAAGGTTCTTCATGGAGCCATCAGTGCCAGTAAAAAGCTTTGATTTTTAGGAATGTATACCTACCTATATTGTGGCTTATGTGAGTGGTTTTGGAAGTAATATGGAATACTGTTGACTGACTTAGTTGCTTACTGCATCACCCTGGACCTGGCAAAGGTTTAAAGGCACAAATAAGCCACGTAATTACTGTGTGGCATCCATAATATCTTCTAAGACATGCTGATCACTGAGGTTGGGGGTTAATCAGAAATCTCATTCTGCCATTTAATCAAATGTGTTTGTGCATTGAACACACATTTACACATGATACGATGTGACAGACTAAAAACTGCTTTGAGATATTGGCTCGCATGAGCATCTTCAAAGTATTATGTATAAAGCAGTAGTTTCTGAATTAGTGGTGTTTTCTAAGGCGAGCACCACTCTTAACTTTTGCTCAGTTTTTGCTGTGTCCCATTCAGTTGTGCAATGGACCTGAATGATACCTTACATGTTATGACATTTTGATGATAAATTACGAGGACAAAAAAAAGATTAATATATAATGATAATAAAGAAACTTATGCGTGGATAATTATTCAAAATAAGATCAATAACATGCATTTAAAAAATATATACGGTAGGGCTGCACGATATATCGTTTCAGCATCGATATCGTGATGTGCACATCTGCGATAGTCACATCGCAGGATGTGCGATGTTTAGTATACTGATCGTTATATTTATACTGATTGTTTTCTTTGCTCACACACAGACACGGTGTCTACACCGGACGCGACAGCTGTACAGAGATATCCATTTTAAATAAATTTAGTAGCAAAGCTACTGCAAGTGATTTTAAAGGGTTAGTTCACCCAAAAATGAAAATTAGCCCATAAATTACTCACCCTCAAGTCATCCTAGGTGTATATGACTTTCTTCTTTCAGACGAATCCAGTCGGAGTTATATTAAAAATTGTCTTTGATCTTTCAAGCTGTTCAATGCCACTCATCGGGTGTTGCATGCATCCGTCCAAAAGCACTTAATTAAAATGCGCCCATCCATAAAAAAAAAGTGTCTCACACGGCTCCGGGGGGTAAACAAAGGCCTTCTGTAGCGAATCGATGTGTTTTTGTAAGAAAAATATCCATATTCAAAACATAATAATCACTTTAATGTAGCTTGCGCTCACTGTTACTGTCGAAGATTTGTCGAGCCGCGCTGCATCCAGTGTAGACTCGGTGAGAGCCACGCAGATGCACGTGAACACTGAATTCTGT
>NW_015544171.1:232692-233102 GCF_001515605.1 Sinocyclocheilus anshuiensis
AGTGTTATTTTACATTTGATTATTCAATTTCTGTACCTGAATACTGTTAGACTTACCTGAAAAATATAAAGCACTGCTTATTTCATTTGTATCTTTGTTCTGTTATTTATCTATGCTTGTAATTTATTTATTTCCTATGCTGATTTACTCGCCTACAAAATCACCCCAGTCATTGATTATTTTTTTTTCCAAATAGAGCTATTGAAGTAATCTGATTTTTTTTCCATATCACAATATATATGGCAGAAAAAAAATATATCGCAATGTGAGCTGCGTCTGAAGACACTAAGGGAACGCCCCCAGCGTGACCACACTCTGAATCACATGTGTAATCAGTCCAATGGAAGGGTGAGACGTCATAGGCCGGTGACGTAGCGACCAGGAAGCTTTAAAAGCACATGAGGTGGAAA
>NW_015544171.1:233129-233814 GCF_001515605.1 Sinocyclocheilus anshuiensis
TCAGCTTTCTGTCATTCAGCGAAGCGCTCTGTGTTGTGTCAGTCATATCTCTGTTGTGAGTCCTATTTGGTGTTGTCCGTCATAAAAGAAAGTTATAAGCACAATGTCCAAGGCCACAGAGAAAATAAAACATAAGGGCGAAAGTGAGCAGCGTTTCAAGCTGCGTGTTCCTCCCTGCCCTCGCTATATTACGAGTGGGGATACACACAGTCTGTGCGTTGTTTGCTTGGGGGCGAAGCATGCGGCATCGGCTCTCGAGGGGGCCGATTGCCCGCATTGTGAGTGAATGTCGTTGCGCTCGCTTCGCTCCCGGAAGGCTCTTTTCGAGGAGGGAGCCTTCACCAACGTTCCTCGCGGTGCTGGTCCCGCTTCAGCCGAGGCTGAGCAGCGGCTGCATTCGTGGGGTTCGCAATTGGATTTGGCGGAGGGAATGGAGACGGGTGAGCCCCTATCTCCTTCCTCACCCGCCAGATCCGGTGCCCGCTCTCTGGGATCGGAAGCCCGCACTGCGGTTTCTTCCCCCCGGGGAACGGGCTCGACGCTCCGCCTATCTTCCTCCGAGGAGGTTGATGTGGAGAGCGCCGATGAGGATTCGCCCCCTCACACAGCACAGTATGAGGAGTTATTGGAGGTGGTCACTCGTGCCGTAGCTAAGTTAAACATCGATTGGCCGTCCGAGAAACAA
>NW_015544171.1:233984-234474 GCF_001515605.1 Sinocyclocheilus anshuiensis
AACCGCAGAAAAGCAAGTTAGATGAGCGCTTTCTGCTGAGTAAACTTCCACCTCCATGCCGGAGTCTACCGTTTTTCCCCGATCTCCACACCGAGGTGTCGAGATCGTGGGTTAGACCGTATTCATCACATCTATTTACCCCCGCTTACAGAGCGTCGCTTCTCGTGCTCCCCCGCGACGGGACCGAGGTCAGCGGCGCTCTG
The DNA here is from genome assembly GCF_001515605.1 of Sinocyclocheilus anshuiensis. Lineage (NCBI taxonomy): Eukaryota > Metazoa > Chordata > Actinopteri > Cypriniformes > Cyprinidae > Sinocyclocheilus > Sinocyclocheilus anshuiensis. The sequence continues at coordinate 234,188 of NW_015544171.1, forward strand.
GGTCGAGGGCTTCGCAGTCGAAGCCCGATTTCTGCCAACCTGCCATCGATGATGCTTCAGGGCGCAGCGGTCTCCAGCGAGAGCTCCCCTCAGTTTCTTCCGCCCGGGAACGTAGGGGAGCTGAGGGGCTAGCTACCCCTTCGGGGGTCTCCAGAACAGCTAGTTCGGCCGTCTCCTGCCGGTCCTCCGCTTCAGGGCACCGAATTAGCAGCCACAAGCACACCAGAGGCCAGTCTCGAGAGACTGGTTCCCTTAGTAGATTATTTAGCAGCGTGGAATCTATTGCC
>NW_015544171.1:235335-236227 GCF_001515605.1 Sinocyclocheilus anshuiensis
TAGAGACGCTGCTGTGCTTTCTTGGCCAGTGCTGTGGTGTTGTCAGCCCAGGAGAGATCCTCTGTGATGTGCACACCCAGGAACTTGGTGCTGCTCACCCTCTCCACAGTCACACCATTGACAGTCAGAGGAGCATGCTGAGTGCGCACTCTCCTGAAGTCAACAACAATCTCCTTCGTCTTCTCCACATTCAGAGAGAGATTGTTGTCACTGCACCACCCGGCCAGGCGGCTCACCTCGCTCCTATAGTTTGTCTCAAGTACACCAGAGGCCAGTCTCGAGAGACTGGTTCCCTTAGTAGATTATTTAACAGCATGGAATCTACTGCCAAATGTATCTCGTTGGGTCCTGCACACTGTAGAGAAAGGCTATCGCATTCAGTTCGGCGCTCCTCCACCACCGTTCAACGGGGTCTTTCCCACACTCATGGGCCCCGAGCAGGCTCTGGTTTTAGAACAGGAAGTCAATACTCTCTTGAGGAAGGAGGCCATCGAGGGATAGATCTACAAGACTTTCATACTTTCGTACTTTCATGTCTCCATCTTTCCCACGCACAGGAAGTTCCTGAGGTTTGCTTTCAGGGGCGAAGCTTACAATACCGAGTTCTTCCTTTCGGCCTAGCACTCTCCCCCCGCACCTTTACGAAGTGTGTGGATGCCGCTCTGGCTCCACTGCGACTCCAGGGCATCCACATACTAAATTATATCGACGATTGGTTGATTTTAGCTCAATCGGAGCAGATGGCGGTTCGACATTGAGATGTTGTTCTTGCTCACATGAAGGACTCGGGGTTAAGACTAAACACCAAGAAAAGTGTCCACCTATCTGGGCGTGGTGTGGGATTCGACCACGATGCAGGCACGGTTGTCTCTTGCTCGGATCGAGTCGATCC
>NW_015544171.1:236682-303744 GCF_001515605.1 Sinocyclocheilus anshuiensis
GGCGATGCCTACGTGCCTTGGACATGTGGAGGAAACCTTGGTTCTTGTCTCAGGGCCCGGTGCTAGGAGCTCCTTGTCGCCGCGTAACGCTTGCGACGGATGCGTCCCTCGCCGGCTGGGGTGCGGTCATGAGTGGAGCGGTCGCCATCTCACTTGGCACATCCACTGCCTGGAGATGTTGGCTGTATTTCGAGCTTTGAAACACTTCCTCCCGGACCTGAGGTTCCTGCAGGCCCGTCTCTCTGCTGGGTTGACTCACTCCACCCTGAAGGTCTACGTGGCGGACATTGCGGCCTACCACGCCCCTCTCGGTGGTCAGTCAATGGGCATACACCCCCTAGTTACACGTTTCCTCCGCGGTGCGCTGAGGCTGAGGTTGGGGATCTTCAGGCCCTCTCAGTGGCCCCTTCCTACTTAGACTTTGCGCCCGACATGGCCAAAGTGTTTCTCTACCCTCGAGCGGGGTATGTTCCGAAGGTTCCCTCTGTTATACCACAGCCTATCGTGCTGCAGACCTTTTGTCCTCCTCCCTTTAGGGAGCCAGACCAGCAGAAGCTTAATTGCGAGCACTGGACACATACATCCACAGAGCTGCCCTGTGGAGGAGGGCGGACCAACTGCTTGTATGCTATGGTCCCCCTAAGCGAGGTCTGCCTGCTACGAAGCAGACCCTCAGTCGGTGGATAGTTGATGCCATTACTACTGCCTATGAGTCCTCTGATCTCCCCTCACCACTGGGAGTCAAGGCTCACTCGACTCTATGCAGGACATCTGCAACGCAGCAGGATGGTCCACGCCCCTCACTTTCGTCAGCTTCTATGGCCTTGATATGTGAGCCACTCCTGGCTCTTCTGTTCTCTTGTCTTAGCTGTGCTCTTCCACACTAGACAGGGATTTGCAAGTCTGGCGGCATGGGCATTCTCGTTCCCTTAGTGTCTTCAGACGCAGCTCGAATTCCTGAAGTGGAACGTCTCCAGGTTACGTATGTAACCATGGTTCCCCGAAGGGAATGAGACGCTGCGTCTCAGAGCCATACTTCTGGCATCCCTGCGAGCGCTTGCTTCATTCCTAGAAGCTGACGCCGGTTCCACCTCACGTGCTTTTATAGCTTCCTGGTCGCTACGTCACCCGCCTATGATGTCTCGCCCTTCCATTGGACTGATTACACATGTGATTCAGAGCGTGGTCACGCTGGGGGCGTGTCTTCGGACGCAGCGTTTCATTCCCTTCGGGGAACCATGGTTACATACGTAACCTGGAGACGTTTTTTCAAATATCGTGCAGCCCTAATATACGGGATGAATGTTTTTTTCAGGCCGACTTTAATTAAAATATGCATTGAGGAATACTTTATCTTTAACATCAACAGTTTTCTAAATCACAAAAGCTTCTGCATCAATGTAATGTGAGATCTGTTAATCTATACTTGCTATCATATGCATTCATTCTGTGTGGGATTTATTCCGCATGCATTTATTGGCTCTGGAATGTACAAGTAATTAACAGGTGAGAATACACAGAAGTGGCAGTCTCTGCGTGAGAACTGGCACTCTGTAATTGCCTTTAGTTTCAAGATGGCAGGATATGGCAGCTCCTAATGGCGTTTCAGTGTCCCAAAACATACGCACTCAACTGGTATATCTGTCAAATTAATGAATCGTCTAGACACGTGAATGTATGTTAAATAATGCAGGAGGAATGCAGGTAGCACATACCCTGATCAGTCTACTTCTTCTCTTCATCTACTCTTCTCTTCTTACCAGTCTGTCAGAGAGCTTTACAGGAGCTTGCTGGCATAAAGGCTAGATTGAGCTCATAGCTGAATGAAATTTCCTCATTTTCCAAACACTAGTCCGAATAGGCCACTCGCTGCCCAGTTATTCGTCACGAGGGCTGTATCTGTGTGTGTCTGTGAGTTATTTCTGTGCTTTTTTGGACTGCAGACAGTAGTGTGTGTAAGAGAGCATAGGCTGTTATCATCGACAAACAGTGACGTTGCTAATATGTAAATATTAATAGAATAAATATTTTAAGATGTACTACACTTAAGTATAATAAAGTGTTATATGTATGCTTGTATATATATAATATTAACGTTAATTGTGTCATTTACTCCTGCTCTGTTCCTCCAGTTTCTCTTCCTTAAGCTTCACTAAACCCCACAACCCCCATCTATCTGTCTATCTATCTATCTATCTATCTATCTATCTATCTATTATTGTTCTATGGTTCTATCTACCTTCTTATTAAATGTAATTTAATTAAAATAATTTTACAATAAAATGTAGGCCTATAAATAGGTATTATAAAGTTTATTAATAGGTATTATAAAGTTTATTTTATGTTTGTGTGAGTATATTTTAACTATTTGAATAAAATAAATTAAATGTAAGTTTATTTTAAAAATTAATATAATAAATATGTATATTGTATTTTGCTAATATGTAAATATTAATAGAATAAATATTTTAAGATGTACTACACTTAAGTATAATAAAGTGTTATATGTATGCTTGTATATATATAATATTAACGTTAATTGTGTCATTTTAATTGTCATAACACTATAATAAAATTTATTATTTTACATTATAAACTTAAGTACACAAAGCTTGGCTAAAATTCAAAACTATCGATTTTATAATATTAGTTTTTTTTGTTTATTTTACATAAGTGTTTTGTAATAAGAAGCTGGACTTGCACTGATGTCGGATGTATCATTTATTTGTTGTGTAATATAAACAATTTTGTCATTTCCAACAAAAATACATCGTGATATGTAACCTACCATTATGATGATATAAAATTACTCATACCCCAGCGTTTTACTATCTGTAACACTGGAAGGCAAGCCTTACTGAAGGGCACTGTGTTAAATCAAGATTGATTTATTCATTTGGGAGGAGCACTCAAGAATCAAGAGGCGAAGATCGGCGGTCTTTTTTTGGATCCTTGGCTGAACCCGCGTCGTTATCATTCTCGTGATCTCAGATTTACTGTTGAAATTTAGCCAGTGAGCCGTGAGTCAGAGCGGCACAGCTGACTGAGTGGTGGAAGGCGGGTGTGGGTGGCCGGCACTACTGTATGGCATCTTCATGTGCCAGCTTCATCTCCATCATAATCAGACCCGCAGGCACAAAGCAGAGATTGCCTGGGCTGCACACATCACACTCTGCTCGTTTTATGAGGTCAGGAGGACACACTCTTAGCTCTTGCTTTCATCATCCTGGGAAAGTCAACACAGGATGAAGAAAGCTAGCAATCTTCACCCTGCCCTCCTCCTCCGGGAAGGCTGTCTTGCTCCCATTAGCGTGTCATTGCACTGCTAATTAAACCCACAAACAGAATGTAAGGACAGGAAGTGGATATGGCGTTTTTAGTAAGCAATTATGCTCGCACCTTTAAAACGGCTTAATCTGCAGGAAGGGAGGCTGGGTGTGATCTTCTGTCCAATATTGATTGAGGACTTGTGATGTCAGCGCAGTGATTACTCAGCCTCAGTCCGTTCTAAAGCCATCGTTCTCCAGCACTGACCTCCACCTGCAGGCTGACACATCTAATAGTCAATCACAGCCACACATTTTCTGAAACTTTCTTTACACTTCTGTGCTTTGATGTACTCGCGTCTCTAATTACTGCTGTTTGCTGAGGCGCTAGTGCTCATACTAGTCCTGATGTGAATTATACCTGTAATCATGCTGCTTGTTGAGTGGCGTGCTTCTACTTTTCTAAGCAGTCAGATTATTTATTTATTTATTTGCAGATGCAAAGACAGACAGACAAAAAAAACAGACATATTGTCTAACTAACATACTGTCTATTGGTTTTATCAGGTTTAAAGAAAGCGGGTTGTAATGTAGGTTGTATTGTTAATTTTTGAATCTGACTGTTTTAGGTAAAGATTTTAATGTTTTAAACGTGTATGGTTTTACAGATAAAAATGACAGATATGAGCTTTTAGAGGACCTGCAGCCCCACATGTTAGGTAGGGCACCCCTAGTGGTAGCAGGGGATTTGAATTGTGTTTTATCCCAAAAAGATGGGAAGAGGGCAACGGATAATTAAGGTTGACAAAACATCGGTTTTATTGCAAAACTTAGTTAAGGGTTTTAAGTTAGTTGACTGTTTTAAACAACTGCATCACAGCCAGAGCCTCCTGAATTGACTGTTTTTTTTTTTTTTGTGAATTAAAGCTGCAGTCCGTAACTTTTTTTGGTTAAAAATGATCTGAAATCAATATTTGAGCTAGTACATTACCAGCCAGTGTTCAAAACTATCGCCTTACTTTAGCCTGATTCACATTGGTTAGTTTATAATAATGTTTTCTAATTTGAGTGGTACTGGTAGGAATTCGTGGGTCATTCGAGCATGATTACGTAGGATTACACAAGATTTGTATTTTAAAGAGAACCAGTTCGAAGGAAGAATAATTTGCCTTTTGGGTTAAAATAATTTCTTTATATGAAATTCGAATGGTATGACAATTAGAGATTAGACTGTACAGAAATTGAAATCTACACACTAATACACACTATAGGCAATGCTGATGTTAATATCAACAATTTGAGAAAAAAGTATAACAATAATAATAATTTGCACAGTTTGATGTGATATGAGCTAAGTGATTGTTAGATTTAATCACCATTGGTAGCGCGATTTATTGTAATGCTTTTTTTCCTCAGTTGGTCAGAACAAAAGTGGCAGACTTGTTACTTACTTGTTCAGATGACAATATCCAGTGAAAATGCTTATTTGGGTCATATATTCCAAGACGTAGGCTAGAATCTGTGATTCCGAAGTACAGTATCCACACCGGTGCAGTGACTGACAGCCACACCTTCACCTCAAAACATTAGATTCATCCACGCTGGAGCCGTGCCGGTGCACAACCCACGCAAGGAAGGTAATTGCGCAAATAACTGCAATTGCAGGTTTTCAAACAGAGATGGCAACAAAGAGGCAAAACTTACGGACTGCAGCTTTAACGTGTAAAAAATTTTAAATTAATTTGTGGTTGTTTTTGTTTTATTTGCTAGAGCTCATTGTCTGTCAAACTTGAATTGTGCTGCAATATTTCTACTCTGAGAAAATTAAGTTCTGTTGAAAAGGTTTTTAATCAGGTTAATCCAAAGTTAGTTTTAGAAAATTTCAGAAAAAAATGGGTCTTAAATGTGTCATTTAGTTCCTAATTAAAATTTTTAATAACTAAAGTGTGTTTTTCGCCATGAAAATAGCCTAAAAAGCTGGGATTGCTTTAAAAAACAAACAAACAAACTTTTTTTTAGAATCAAGACAATGTATTTTAATTAGTTTGACAACTACTCAGAACACCTTAGCAAACACTTTGACAACCACCTTGAACGCCCTAGCAAGTTCTACATGGGCAAGCACTGCTTGTTTCCTTTCATCAAATGTAATATAGGCCTAGTTATTTTCAGATTTTCACATACCAACAACATACATATTTGTTTCAGCACAAATGAGCTCCATATGTTCATGTTCAGAACAAACTTGGTTTTAAAATGAAATTAATTGACAATGTTGTCTGGCTCTCAGGATTGTAGGGTTTCATCAAGGTTGAGCATCAACATCTGTTGTTTTCTGAACCGCCGCACCAGAACGGGGTTAAGCCAACACTAGTGAGCTAACAAGAAGCAAAAACTCAGTCTGTCTGGTTTGGTTCAGATTTGGTTCAGAATTAGGGATTTGTTTAGCATTTGTTCTATTTTTATTAATTTTTTCTTGCTTTTTGTGTGTGTGTTCTCAGAAGGTTTGCATTGTTGAACTTGCGATCCACTGGGCATCTACACATGTTCAGGTTTTTTGTCACTCTCAATGCTATAAAGAGTTTTCTGTTATTTCTCTTAAAAGCCCAGTGCCTTGTGAGTCCTGTGGGGTTAAGAAAGCCATTTAATTTCCTGTAGCAGAGCTGGGATAATTTAGCACTGTGGAATGAATCACATCTGAGGTTCATTTTCTGGAACGCTCCTTTGAGATAGATGCTGAGCTTTAGAGATGGCTATAGCAATGGACATTAAAACACGGAGTAATGAAGACAGAGTGCTTTGAGAAGAATGAATCTCTTTCTCTCTCCTTCTCTCTTGCACATAAATCCTTTAGTTTCTCAAACTACAATTCGTGTGGGATGTCAAGAAAATTGAAGTATTATCTATCGCACTAGGTCACAGTAAGCCACTGGTATTTGTCTCTGGCTTATGCTTTAATATCTTGTTTGAAATAGGATGGTTTCTCAAGCTCTCCATTGTTGACATGGAAGATAACCCTGCATTTTGTACCAAACCGGCTTCTGTGGAAAATGTGGATTATTGCAAGATCCTCAGAGATAAAACCTTTTCTCTTTGATCAAGGCATTGACAAAAACCCATCATCCTTGGTAAACATTTAGTGTTTTTATTTTTGCTGCTCATTGGTTGCTTTTTCATTGGATTAATGGCTTATCTCAGTTTTCTTGGCTCTTTTAAGTATCAGCATTGTCTCAGATGTAACTTTCTGTCCATCAAAGAATTGTCCAAAAAAAAAAAAAGCTTTTTCATGGTTTCCACAAAAATAATAAGAAGGATTGTGTTTAGAGCACTAAATCAGCATTGTAGAATAACACCTGAAGGATCATGACACTGAAGACTAGTAATGGCTGCTGAAAATTCAACTTCATTGCAGGATATATAGCATACGGGATGTGATATATTATAGTGTCATTTTCTTAGGAGCTAACTCTTAAAAGCTGAAGATGTAATCAAGTGTCCTTTTGCTCTCCATTTAATCTTATTGCATCTAGGTGAAGCAGTGGAGATATTAAAGAGATGTCATTTGTGGTTATTTTTTTCATTCAAAAACTGAACAGATCAATATTTTATCAAAGTAGCAGAGTCTAGTGTGTTCAAATGACTATCATACACTTTAATCTGACAGCATTGATTATGTTGTTGTCCTTGTTCTGTAAACACCCGATAGAATGGACCTGTAATCAAATATGTCTTAAAATAACCTCAAACCGGTCGACTGAAGATGGTCGGGACTGAGTCAGGACTCAAACAGTGAAAATAATTACAGTTGATTTGCTAATGAATAATTAGTTACTCATGGTGAAATGTAATATGGGGTCTTATTCTGTTCTTGGAGTTCAAGTGGATATTTGTTTTAGAGTGAAAAGTACTGAGGCAGAACTAATAAAAAACACAGCAGTGCTCCGGCACGAATTTGTGTGGCTTTTTGCCACTTTTTTTGGTCAGTATGATTTATTTTCTTCGTTTCTCATTACATACTGATTGACTTGAATACCCACGGATCCCGGCCTAATTTTTGTTAGGTTTTGTGGGGTGATGAGCGGCCTCGCTGAAACCTCTCCACTAGCGATTATTTTTTATTCCCTCAGTGTTGAAATAAAGTGAAACAACCCATGCAATAAAATGGCAAAGATTTTAATGGATTATAATAGCAGTAAATTGGCTTCTTATATTAGATATCCCAGGAGAGTTTTCTGTTACCAAGAAAGCTGCTTAGTTTTTTCTCGTTTTATGTATTTGAATACTTTTTTTGCCCTCTAGAAGTGAGAAACCAAAGGGGTCTCATTTTTAACTGTCCATTGTTATTTTTTACAATTATACTTCCACTCATTTTTCTCGGAGTGCCCTTGAAATACACTTCTCCAAGGAGTTGTGAAGTGAAATGCAAGGTGTCCCGCTGAGGTTGACCCTCTGACCCAACACTGGGGGGTACATCAGCCAAACCCGAGTGCCATTTTTCTCCATTTGTCTGGCTAACCGCTGCTGTGAAATGATGTTCTGGGTGTACAATCCGCACTATGATTTTAAGGGCCCCACGCTGGTGTGTTCCAGCCAGAAGCTCATTATTCTCACTTTGGGGTCAGGTGTGCTTGATACTCCATGCTGGCTATTACAGGCAGTGCCCCCTCCCAAGTGTCAGATGCTGTTGTGTCTGTTGTCGGATCTGATTTGTCACCTGCATCCTCCTTGGGGCCGGTCTCCCATAATCAAACTACAGCAAGATTATCCACACCATCCCCAGCTCCAGGTGGTCTGTCACAGCAGCTTTATGCCACGTCCGCCCCGCCACGACTGCCCACGCCGAACCTAGGGCTGGACAATAATTCAATATCAATATGTATCGCGATATGAACCACACTGCTGTTTGAATGCAGAATGTCAGCACTAATGCTGGACAGAGGCGCATTTCCCTGCTGGGTTTCGATGTCCGTGGCAGCGGGCTGGCGGAAGACCAGCTTTCTTTCAGTTGTGTTGTCCAAACCTCTGTTCCTCAGCAAGCCAGTCCCCTTCCCAGACACGGTGACATTTCCTCTGTGCGAGCTCATCTGCAGCCAGGCTGTCCCTTACTGCCTTTCATGTTTAATGTCAAATAAGAGCTTAATTGTGCCATCATGGCAAAATTGATAAAGCCGGGCCATTATGTCTGGCTGTCCAAGCACAACGCTAATGAATGGCCGCAATTAGTCATTGTGGTCATTCAGGCAGTGTAACATTAAGTCCACATAAAGAGCTATAAAAATGGTAGATAAATTGAAAATTTAAGGCATCTCTTTTTCTCATGTCTTCATTCCGCTAGTGGCTGGTCTGCAGTAACCTTGCGGTTGCATAATGTAGATACAATTGAGTGCACTTGTTGGTGAGGTCAAAAAGAACTTTGAAATCTTTGCATGAACCAGACACTCCATTTCCACTCTGTATCAGACAGGCACCCCTCTATCATGAAAGCAGAAGTACATTTGCATTTCAACATTTTCACATGTGCAAAGAGGATAGAAAATCAACAGTCATGTCGCCCATTCAACTGCGCTGTATTTTAAGGCTTCTGTAGTCGTACAATCAGTTTGTGTGAGGAACACACCAATTTAAGCCATTTTTCACTGAAAATATCCTGTGTTGATACAGAACTTGATAACTCACTTGCATTTTTTCAAACTTATGTTGTGATCAGTCCAGAAAACCAATGCAGGGCTCAACCAGAAGGATTTTTGTTTACTACTTGCCCTGCCAACATTTTAATAACCACACCACAAAATAATGATCCATTTTTATGTTTTCTAGAAATAAGTATATTTTTCATTGAATGTTGTATTTTCATAGCATTTTTGGCTTTTCAATTATAGCTATAATGTAACTACATGAATTCATAAGCTTTGCTTGAAACTGATTGCATATGATGCAGAGCTTGAATAATTTGATTCTAGTTTTCATCACATTCTTACTGATGCTTTCAAGTCTATCAAAAGTCAATTTTACTGGCCCCTGACCAGCAGGCCATCCTTATTGTAATGGAATTTGGCATCAAAGACTTCAGACCTGGTGCCACATGTTTAGAAATGCCAGTTTTTAATTGTGAATAAGATTTGAGAGCAGTGGCTTCAGAAGGCGCACAAGTCCTATGGGCTTTTTTTCCTATTTGGAGCTTGGCAGGAGTTTTTGGGTGAATTATTAATTATTTAAAGTTTATTAATTTGAAGTTACTTGAAGTTAGACAAAATGACGGTTAGAAAAGTCATACATTCAAATAGAGAGAAGTAGAGACAGATCAAAACTAGTAGCTTGAGAGGTTGTGGCCAATCACAATCCATTTCACAAATATTACCATGATATCATCACTGATGGTTAGATATCCAAAGATAGATAGAATAGTGGAAGGAAAGACAGGAAGCAAAGGGGAGCAAGGCTGGAAAAGTACCTCGAACTCTTGTCGCCTGAAGCGCGACTGCACCATATGTCAGCGCGCTTCCTTCAAGGCTGTGGCTCCTCCGTCCAATGATTCTATTAGTGCGAGTCAATGGTAATCAAGAGGAAGTGCCTTGCAAGCTCTCTAATTATACACAGTAAAATTAATCCAGTTGCAAACTTCCTAATGATTCCCATTCCGGCCCATTCCTCTGGGCACCGTGCCGTCCCAATCTATGCTAATATTGATACAGGAAAGGGTCTTGTGATTTCCAGGGATAAGCTCTAAGGACTCTGACTCATGTGTCTGGTTCTGGGCCAGTGGAGTGTTCACAGATTTCTCACAGCCCGGGCCAGTATGTGTTCGTTTAATCCCCTTTTATTTTACCCTTTCAAATGCAGGCTTATCAGATCCCAAAAGGACGCATGTGCATACAAATCGCCCAAGGTTTGCTAGAAAGTACATGATAACGCACCTGCGGAGCGCTGCTGGAGTGTTAAGGGGAAAGCAGGATCGAAGCCAAGCCACGTATATGGCGACATATGGTGATTTAAACGTTAATAATTAGGAAGCTTTAATTCATTACATGATGCATCAGTCTCACCTCTGTTGGCATTGGCCTTTGTGTCGACCCGGGGAAGAAATCAAATGGAGTAATTAGCTACATGCTCTTCCTTTACTCTAATAGAGATATACTGTACAAGTCCCTCACCGTCTTGACCTTTTCTGAAGCCACAAACAATTTCACTACATTAATGTGCTTGTAATAAGAGCCATATTAGAAAATCTCTGTAAACTGTGTGCTAATATTAAGCTCACATGGTACAAATCTTGTTTGTTTGCTCAGATACAGGGTTTTACTCTCCGTAATCGTTCCCTGCGTGATTCACGACGGCCTTGTGCTCGTATCGATCGAGTAAGAAGCACCTTGTGGCTGATGCAGTGAGTGTCAAAGCTGAGAACTCACCCCAGAGATGCATCTTTTGTGTCCGTACACAAGGTCTCTAATGTGCAATCAAGGACGTTGCTTGAGCCAGTGAATATGATAGTTTGCTGGGATGTTTTTCAAACTGAAAACGTGCTTGATGTCAGCACATCTGTGGTGGATATTCCTACCCTTCGCTGCTCACACGCTCTAAACTTCCTATTGGACGTGGGTCTCGTCTGAGTGCTGAATATCAATGGACATGCAGTATGTGTTAAAAATTCAGAGGGCAGCTCTTGCATAAGTGCATAACAGTAATTAGATGGTCTTTTCTCCGCATTGTGCTGTCCTCTAATGAAAGCTATCATTGCGCTCTCCTTCACTTGTTCGAGTATCACACTGTGTTCGGGTTAAAAACGTTGGGTCTGAAGACTGAAAGTGTGCAGCAGATTTGATTAGGTTTGATGTGCAGACAGATGGTTAATAAAAAACAGGAAGGTCAATGCCAGCAACAGAAGGACTAGGTAAACAGAAGCACTAAGGGTGCTTTCACACCTGTAGATCGATTGCTTTGTTCCGAAACAGGGATTAAAATTATTACAATGTTGCTTTTTATTCTTGGAGCGGTTCGCTTTCACATGGCAAAGTTTCTAAACGAACCAAATTTGTTAATACAAGTCACGCGCGAGTAAACTGTTCTCTCATTGGTCAAAGTTCCACGGTTTATTTTCCGGGATTCCACTGAGCTGTCACGCATGTCATCCGTCAGGATGGAACGATAACAGCTTCGCGGGCTTCGAGCCGAGACCACCTCGTTCAGGCGATCTCGGACCGATTGTTTTGGCGCGGATCCGAGTGCGATTGCCGTGTTCACATATGCCCAAACGAACCGAGCTAAGGGGGGAAACTCGCCAGGTTCTGAAACGACAGGCCAGCTGTGAAAGCACCCTAAGATGTCCATCTGCAGTTTGAAGGCTATTTGGTGAAGTGCTGTGATTTTGGCTTTTTGTAGTTCATATTCTGTTCCTGTTAGACCATTTTGTGGCTGTTTTGTTATTACTACCTACTGATGGCTTAGACTGACTTTCTCTATTTTTTCCTTTTACTCACATTTATAAAACAAATATTCATAAGCACTCATTTGATACTAAATGTGAAACAAAATTTTCCATTTAAGGTCCTTTTTGTCTTCTGATTATTAGGCAAATCAAACATAAAACTTAGTTTTTTTGCAAATATACACTTCTGTTCAAACGTTTGGGGTCAGTGAGATTGTGTGTGTGTGTGTGTGTGTGTGTGTGTATGTGTGTGTTTAAAAGAAGTCTCATGCTCACCTTTGGTCAAAAATACAGTAAAAGCAGTACTGTGAAACTGTGAAATATTATTACAATTTAAAATAACTTAAATTAGTTTTCTAATTTAATACATAAAATGGAATTTATTCTTGTGATGGCAAAACTGAATTTGAAGCATCATTACTCCAGTCTTCAGTGTCACATGATACTTCAGAAATCCTTTTAATATGCTGATGGCTGGTTGTTTATTATAAATGTTGAAAACAGTTGCTGCTTAATATTTTTGTGCAACTGTGATATATTTTTTCAGGATTCTTTGATGAATACAAAGTACAACATTTACTTTTAAATTTAAGGCACCTATTACTCAGTTAAAAAAATAATTTCTGGAAGAAAAAAAATCTTACTGACCCCAAACTTTTAAACAGTATTATATATGGGGGAAAACTTTAATCATGTTACAATATTAAAGGTGCACTAAGTGATTTTTGAAAAACGCTTTTGACCACAGCATTGGACCGAGTCCCAAAACACACTTGTAGCCAATCAGCAGTAAGGGGGCGTGTCTTGCAATGATAGAAAGAAGAGAGCGCTCAGTTTGAGTGCACAGACGGATATTAGCAGATCGACTATAGATAGAGAGAGATGGCAGATAAAAAAGAAGAAAATATCAGAGAAACGAAACATTAAAAAGAAGGTTTACGATCAGGCAAGAGGTAGCACCCGCGTAAATATCGGAGCAGCTTTCCAGTGGTGGAGAGAACTCAAGGAGCGGGAAGGCCTGGAATCGGATGCCGAGGTTGCGTTGTTTCTTCTTGATAGGTGAGTAACGTTGTTTTTTTTTTTCGTTTCACACAACTTATCCGTGTTGGCTTTTGTTTGAATATGCTTGTGTGTCATCTTCACTTGTTTCCGCGATCGTCGTTGCCATGGTTGCGTAAGTACGTGTGGGCGGAGATTTCAGAATAGGGGCGAGGTCCTGTTGGGGTATGGGTGTGTTTGTTTTGGTGCTTTCAAATATCAACATCGTTTGGCAAAAATTGCTTAGTGCATCTTTAATATCAAATGAAGTTATCATTAATACGAAGTTTGAGATCATGTGGGCATCATAACCATGATGAGATGTATGGATTCTAGCAAACCTTGACTTTATTACCTATTTAATAGCCTCAGCCCCAGACAGCACAGCCATCGCCCATGGGCCGCCTACAGCATGTTGCACACAAAACTTGATCTGGAAATCTCTAATCTGATTGGCTGACTTCTGGAGGGAATCATAGTCATGTTTACAAAGTACTTGGTTGACACAGTGAATCCTCTCGAGGGTGAAATAATCACTGGATTTGACAGTCTGCCTTGTTAGTGGCTTCAGATGCTTCTTTTTAGTCACCTAGTAGCAAGTTAACAAGCAAAATAAGTGTTTTTTGACCAGAATAAGGTGCGGCCTTTGCTGGACTGCTTGTGTGAAGCCTTTACAAAGGTAATTCACTCTGTTTGCTAAAACTACAGCTTTTCTTTAGCTGTGCCAAAGATTTTTAATAATTTATGCATTTAGCAGACGCTTTTATCCAAAGCGACTTGCAGTGCATTCAGGCTATACATTTTTTACCAGTATGTGTGTTCCCTGGGAATCGAACCCACGACCTTTTGTGCTGCTAACGCAATGCTCTACCACTGAGCATTGTAGAAGACTCCAACAATCCAAATAAAAGTGCTGAAAAATTGGATAAACATGAAGGATTTTTCCAAGTTTGAAGGATTTCTCAAAGCCGGGCCCTATTAACCTTCTCTTGCTCCCTATTAATCCTATGGAAATCCTTCTGTCAGAGCCTGCTGCTAATGTACGCAGCCAAACAGAAAAATAAACCTTTTTTGATTCTATTCCTTTCTTTTGCTTTTTTCGCAATGCTGGATTTGAGTAGGATTATGGTTCCTGAAAAGCCAGCCTTTATGCTCGTATCAAACAGCGACATTAGGCTGAGTGTGAATGACACAGTGAGTGTCAGGGGTAATGGATGCTGGGAGACGGATGTGAACCACTACACAATGTGAGGGGCCTCGGAGTCTCAGTAGGCCGTGGATTTTCAGTCTATCTCCTGGAAAAGTGTGCCTGTGTGTGCGAGCGAGTGGGTGGTTTGTGGGAGCTTGACTCTGCCTCCCCTCTGTGCCAACCTGTCTCCCTTGCTGTCAATCATCCACAGGCAGCCTGCCGACTGATTGGCCGAGAACAGGCCTGTCAGTCGGGAGTTCGACCGTGACCTTTACTCTGCATTTCTCAGCCTCTCTGCACATATTTTCCTTCTCACCTCTCAGATTTATCAAATACCGTGACTTTTTTCGACTGCCTACCTCAAAACGGATGCTCGACATTTTTGGGCTTTTTTGGCACATTTTTATTGTAGGAATGCACCGCTCCAATACCTGGATCGGTATTGGCACCCATACCGACCTTTTAAAATGGATTGAGTTTTGGCTGGATGTGACGGATCCAATTTTATACTGTTTGTTAGTCACGGTCATTACTGTCAAGCCCCAAATAGGATAAGAGAAACAGACTTGAGCCAGTGGTAATTTGGCATCGGTGATGACCAGTGTTGGGCAAGTTACTCTGAAAATGTAATTAAATTACTGATTACTGATTACTCCTTTTAAAAGTAATCACGTTACTGTTCCGATTACTTTATTTCAAAAGTAATTAGTTACATTACTAGTTACGTTACTTTTTTTCTGTGGCTACAGCCATGAGATTTACATGAAATCCCAGCATAAACACTCCCGATAAATATTTGTTATTAAAGCATCAACATTCTCAAAACACTTATTTTTAACTAAAGCAAGCATAGGCTGCTGCGTACATGGTTTGGCATGGCAGAATGCCAGCAAATAGCGCTGCTTTTATAATCTCTAAAAATATGACATCTCAGTTCATCGCAATCTCACAAAGCTCTGTTAATCACAATGAATATATGCATAATGAATCTTTCATAATGTCTACAATTCGTGTGTTATATTGAGAGGATTCATGAGCACGCAGATTTCAGCACTGCACTCCTGACTGGCCATTGTGTTCCAGAAATCAACATTGCTCAACGCAGCAAACACGTGTTATAGCCTAAATAGAAACTCTGCCTCGTTTGCGCCTGTTAATTGTTTATATTTTATTCTTGTTGCTTTTGTGCAATAGATGAATATCAATTTATTTGTTTAGATATTTTATGTTTAGATATTTCTTTTTTCGGGAGTCCCGTGAATCATTTTATGTAATGTTTATAGCAATGTAACGTGGCAGTAACATATAGAGACCTCGGCTTGTAACTATACTATAATTGCTATTTTGAAAATTCTAACGTTAAATTACTCCGTTACTAAAAAAATAATCAAATTACAGTAACGCGTTACTAAGTAATGCATTACTGCCCAACACTGGTGATGACAAGATGCAAATCTGAACATGAATTATATGTGAGAGCTTTACTTGTAACTGCCGTTACATTAGTTTATATTTATGTTGTTCTTTCTATTTATCAGAAATGTTTGGCTTATAAGAATTTACTAAGATGATACCAGATTTAGCAAGGTTTACATTACATTTCCATTTTTAGAATTCATCGTCATCAGTATTTATTTATTTATTTATTACACTAAATGATGTATTTTCTGAGTGAGTATATGTATATCTATGCTGTTATTTAACTAAAACTATTAAAACCTTTTTTTGTTAATTTGAAATAAAGAAATGTTTATAAAATATTTATATAAATATAAATAATTGATTAAAAAATTAATTTGAGTGGACAGCTAACTGAAATAAATGTAATTTGAAAACAGTTAAAGAACTAAAATGACTAAAACTAAAATAAAGATAAATGAATGTTCAAAAGAAATGTAAAAAAATTAAAATTAAAATTACAAAAGCACATAAAATGACTAAAACAAGAAAAAATGCAGTATAAATCAAGAGCAAAAGACTGTTTGAAATGTTGCAATACTTTTGCTAAACTGCTTCATCTACTGCTTTCTGAACTAAATATTGAGCTGACGTGAGTAACTTTTTCAATGTTAAAGGGATAATTCACCAAAAAATGATAATTCTGTCATAATTTACTCAACCCTATGTTGTTCCAAACCTGTTTGGCTTACTTACTTCTGTGAAACACAAAAGAAGGTATTTTGAAGAAAGTTGATAACCAAACAGTTTTGGTTTCTATTGACTTTGATTGTCCCGTCAACAACATTAGTTCCCATTTTCTTCCTTTGTATAGAAGGGGATAGAAAAAATATATAGATTATGTATTTTTCTAATTTTGTAATATTATGTGGAAAAATGTGTTTTTTAAACATTATATGTATATATTATATATGTATAGAGTGTGTGTGTGTGTATATATATATATATATATATATATATAATTTTTTTTTTTTTTTTTACAATCTATCATTTCCTTCTTTTATGTGTATGATATGTATAATGTGTAGTCATAAGTTTGTATTTATTTACACATAAGAATTATTGTAATAAATTATTCACGCTTTATTGATACAGGACAGGAAATGATGGAAAGGAGAGAGGAAACAGGATTCTGAAAACATTAGCTGGACTTGCATTACCCACATAAGCTGAAACACGCTCTAACTACTGGTTCACGACTCCATCCGTCTTTTATCCATCAGATTGTTTAGACAGATCATGAGCTCAGTGAATGAAAACACTTTCGTAAGTGCTTTTGAGTGTAGAGATCCATGTAAAGCTCTCTCTGGATGGAGACGGGCTGAATCAAAGCACAGCAATAGCAAGTGTCTGCCAACAGAAGTGGGCTGAGGGTCCTCACACACAAATAGGCCTACTCGCTGATTTGATTTGAGCTCTGTTTGTTTCTGTTTATTAAAGAGTCATAGGAGTGGATGCCAAAAGACTAACGAGAATCATTTCTGGAGCTCGGTGAAGCTGGCAGCGTGATTTCTCAGTGTGGATTAAAACACAGTCATATTCTATGCATGAATTTCTTCTGTTGCTTTCATTGTAGGGCGCAAATCAACTGTCGGCTCAGTTCGATTTAATTAGGTTCATCACATCAACTTTGGGTTTATCACAGCTGAGCAGAACAAATAAAACACGGCATGTCGGTGTTTAGACCTTATTCTTAAAGTGACTGGCAGGTTTGATCTGGTTACCAAAGCAAAAAAGCGCTTCATCACAATGTATGATATTACCGGTATATCTGTATCAGTGGACTGAATGTTAAGCTGATTTACAGTATGATCTAAACTTGACAACATGCAAAAATGCATTTATGATTAAATAACAGATAATTACTTTAATCGGTAAGAAGGACAAAGATTTTGGGAAAGATGTCTTTTTTTTTTTATCTGAGCCACTGGACGTTGTGCATCATCAACCATTTTAGTCTACTAAAAATACAATCCTACACTTTGCAAAGGAGCCCATCAAGTAGAGTGACTGCTCACATTGCCACTTTTTACTGTTCCTTCCGACTGCATGCCATAAATATCTGTCAGATCAAAATCCATGTTATTTTCCCTCCAAATAAATGATCCATTTGATTTGCTCGTAGCTTGCCGTTGATATGAGTGCAGTCGAGTGATGCGTAAAGCTAAATACAGAGTAGCGCTCTGGGGGGGCTTCCTCTCTTCATCTCCATGGTACCCACAACCAAGCTCCCTCTGTGCATGTTCAAGTTAAATTCCATTGATTTTCATTACAGATTGCAGTGTATGTGGATGTATGGTGTGCTGCCATGATGGAATATATTGATTTAGCAGTCAGACTGGGAGAAAAGATGATGTGTCTAAACATTACATCTGTAATACAATGGCAAAATTCAGTTTAAACTTTGTTTAATGAACTAAAAAAAAAAACTTAACTAGCTAAACAAAATGTCTGCAAACAAACATTTAAAAATATTAATACTGTTCACAATTACATTTTTAAAATGAGGCAGAAGTAAAAAAAACAACAGCAACCATGAACCAGGTGTTACAGTATATAAAATCAAGTCAAGTCAACTTTATTTATATAGTGCTTTATACAATACTGATTGTGTCAAAGCAGCTTTACAGAGTCAAACAGGAAAATAGTTTGTCAATAATTCAAGAGGAGAATAACAAGTCATTTTTCCAGTTAAAGTCAGTTCATTGGTGATTCCGTGATGTCATCATCCAATTCAGCTCTCTTCCAATAATGTCTGTGCAATCAGCCAAGCGTCCCCAAATAAGCAAGCCAAAGGCGACAGCAGCAAGGATCCAAAACTCCATCTGTGACAGAAATTGAGTAGAAAACCTTGGGAGAAACCAGGCACAGTCAGGGGGGACAGTTCTCCTCTGGAGAGAACAAAACCAGCATGGCGTGGTTTAATTCTAGGCTGCAACACAGGTCAGATTGAAAGCAGCTTTACAGAGTCAAACAGGAAAATAGTTTGTCAATAATTCAAGAGGAGAATAACAAGTCATTTTTCCAGTTAAAGTCAGTTCATTGGTGATTCCGTGATGTCATCATCCAATTCAGCTCTCTTCCAATAATGTCTGTGCAATCAGCCAAGCGTCCCCAAATAAGCAAGCCAAAGGCGACAGCGGCAAGGACCCAAAACTCCATCGGTGACAGAAATTGAGTAGAAAACCTTGGGAGAAACCAGGCACAGTCAGGGGGGGCAGTTCCCCTCTGGCCAGACGAAACCAGCATGGCATGGTTTAATTCCAGGCTGCAGCACAGGTCAGATTGAGCAGAGGACTGCAGAGAGGGTTTTCGTGGTCTTATCCCGATGGCCAATGAGGTCTTCGAAGGGGATCTGTCTCTGGAGCTCATCTAGCTGACATGGTCTCCGCTGACATTCAGGGCTGTAGAGGTCATCTCTAGGTGCTGATCCACCATCTGGGCTGGATACAGACTGGATCTGGGTGGCTATGGTGACCTCGGAATAAGAAAGAAACAGACTAATATTAGTGTAGATGCCACTGAGAACAATAAAGCACATTATAATTGTAGTAAAAACTCTAAACATTTATACAAATTACCTGGATTGAAAACAATAAACTCCTAAAAGGCGACAGCAGCAAGGATCCAAAACTCCATCTGTGACAGAAATTGAGTAGAAAACCTTGGGAGAAACCAGGCACAGTCAGGGGGGACAGTTCTCCTCTGGAGAGAACAAAACCAGCATGGCGTGGTTTAATTCTAGGCTGCAACACAGGTCAGATTGAGAAATGGAATTGTCTGGTTCTCATGGTCTTGTCCCGATGGCCAACAAGGTCTTCGGAGGGGATCTGTCTCTGGAGCTCATCTAGCTGACATGGTCTCCGCTGACATTCAGGGCTGTAGAGGTCATCTCTAGGTGCTGATCCACCATCTGGGCTGGATACAGACTGGATCTGGGTGGCTATGGTGACCTCGGAATAAGAAAGAAACAGACTAATATTAGTGTAGATGCCACTGAGAACAATAAAGCACATTATAATTGTAGTAAAAACTCTAAACATTTATACAAATTACCTGGAATGAAAACAATAAACTCCTAGTCTTGAAAGTACACACAGTATGTAGTTGCAGTGGAGCGGTCTGGTCACCTTAGACCAGACCAGACTAAGGCATTTGTTGCCTTAGAAGAACTGAATGGGTTTATGTAAACTGAAAGTTTACACATACAAAAACCCATTCAACACGCCCATGTTAACTTCAAATGAGCGCATTACTGTGGTTTACATTAAATTAAATTTTTCATAGATTTCGTTTAACGTTAGTTGTATTAAGCATAATGGCTTATAAAAGAGAGAAAGACCGCGCGATCTCTTCATACCATTTCACGTCACGGAAACACAAAAATATCATACAACACGACAAAATTAGCTAAAATTCATTATAGTAACACAGCTTTTGACATTAAATGTTTTATGGATTAAACAAGGTGAAAGACCACATTCCCTTAACTTAAATTTCCCTCAGACATATCATACAATGCTTATTCGATGTTTTTGTATATGTTGTACGTTTGTGTATAAATATATACATTTTAAATATAACATTTACACCTTTTTAATATACGTTTTGATAAATTCAGTCTAAGTACAAATAGTTATTCAGTGCCACTTGACTTACCTGACGCCTGAACTTGACACACTTAAATATCCACTTTTCTTCGGATATACAACTCATAAAACACTTTCTAAATATCCACTCAAAAAAATCGAATATGTTGCATGATTTTCTCGTTAAATTTAGTCTAAAAAAATAGCATTTATTTAGTGGCACTCACCTGAGGCGTGAACTTGACAAGATGGCGCTGCTGTTTCTCCCGCGAAGTCACTCAGGCTCGTGCGGAATTATCTCAGTGTTGACTGGATTTGTTTTTATTAGTTCAGTCAAACATTGGCATTCTGAATGTTGACTGGATTTGAAAATAACCCTTCATTCAATGTTTTTATAATATATTTGTGCAGACTTAATATAATATGTCTTCTCAACTAAGCACAAGCAATAAAATTAGTTCAACTTAAATATTTTTGCCCTTCCAACATTTTGTTAATTGGATTTTTTACAGTGTACAAAAGAACTGTTTTCAACATTGATAATAATAATAATAATAATAAATGTCTCTTGAGCAACAAATCAGCATATTAGAATGATTTCTGAAGGATCAAGTGACACTGAAAGCTGGAGTAATGATGCTGAAAATGTAGCTAATTCCCAGGGATAGCACATGTTCCACCTCTATACCTAAATATTTAAGGAAGGGGTCCAAATAATCACATTTTTAAATAAATTAAAATAAAAAAGCTGTTCTTTTACACTGTAATAATATTCCACAATGTTACTGTTTTACTGTATTTTTGATCAAATATAGCCTTGGTGAGCATAAGAGACTTCTTTCAAAAACATTTGAAAACCCAAACTGTTGGACAGTAGTGTACTGTATATGCTAATGTACAATCTAAACAAAATCCACTTTTTGCAGTTATACACATTTAAAATATAGTTTTTAATATTCTGAAGAAAAGCCAAAATATTGATGACTCATCCTGCACTCGACTGATTTTTATCCAATTAGGTTCCTTCCAGAATTAAAATGTTCGTTCTAAATCCTCCTGCATCCATAGCAAATTTATGGCTGTGATGTAAAACTTATTGTTTATTTTATATTTAATATGACCTGTAGACTTTTTTTTCCAATAGGTAACTCATCCCATGCAATTTCTGCTACGCAAAAGAGTTATACCTCAAAATCATGTAGTCTCAAAGAGATGGATAAAATTACTTTTTTTATGCTGATTAGGGTGGCAAAGAGGCGGAGAATTTCCAGTAAATTTCTGGAAGCGTTCTAGAAACTTTTTTTTTTTGAAAAGTTTCTGAAGATTTACTAGAAATATTCCACCCCTTTGCAACTCTAAAGCTGATAGACTTAAGCCTGTTCACACCAAGAATGATAACTATAAAGATAATGATATTAGCGTACACACCAGCGGACAATATTGTCTGTTTATTCTAAGCGCACGTGCGTCTGCCACTTTAAATTATTGGGCTCGTTATAGCAGGATTGATTCTGATTGGGTGTCAATGATTTTATCGTTCATCACCTGAAAAAAATCATTCTGGAAGTGATTCCAACGATATCGTTTCTCTGTGCCATTATCGTTATAGCTGTGGTGTGGACTCTGCTATTCTTTAATATTAAGAACAATTTTTAGCACTATATCTTCATCGTTATCTTATATAGTTATCGTGCTTGGTGTGAACGGGGCTTTTACAGTCTTAGACACTTGGACTTTTTCACTTGGGCCATTAAGAAATCACATAGCAACACGGATAGTACAAACCACCCAGAACACTTTAGCAACCACCCACAATATGCTAGCATCACGTCAGCGAGTTTCACACGCCAACACCACTCAGATTTTCTTCAGAAAATGTAGTAATCGAGTTTGAATATACTGCTTTTAATCCTGTTTTGTATGCGACATAATAGTTAATGGGGTTTGATGACGGGCGGGTGATTGCGTGTGTGCATGAGACAATGCTACAGGTGATTCATTCTTCTGCTGAGCCTTGAAGATGATTTATTTATTTGGAAATGGCACAGCATGACCGGGTCTGATAATAGTTCCCATGGTGAAGACAGCAGATAGGTCGTCCATTTCCCACTCACGCTACTTCACTCTCTTGGAGAGATTGCAGATCTGCTATCATTTAGCCCTCCCTTTTCAGACTGCGTGCCCTGCTGTGCTCATGGTCAGCTATTAGCCTAGCTCCTGGGAAGGAGAGAGAGAGAGTGAGAGAGAGACGACCGTGTGTCTGATGTATTAATGTCTGAAAATAAACGTCTGCTCTCTCTACACAGCCATGCAGACATTCGTTTAGCTCCAGGCTAAAGCGGCAATGCTAAATGTGTTTCTTGCTGTGCTGATCTTGATATGTCTGATCGCTTGATGGCCTGGGATTCTGTTCTAAAAGGGGTTTTGCTTTGAGAACGTTATTAATTATACTGTTTTGCTACCGAAACCTTTTTGAAAGGGAGAATCTGGCCTCCTGAGGTCAGCCGTGGTGTAAGATGTTTTTGATGAGTTAACCATTTAATCGTCAGTACAATAAATATTTAAGAGTTTTCTTTAAAAAAAAAAACTTTTTTTAGTCAGTAGTGTGAAAAATACCTGATTCTTGCACCTTTTTCATTTTGACCTTTTACTGAAATATTGACTTCAAGTCTGTTGAGAGGTAAATGTTTAAAACACATTGAGTGGATAACAATGAACAATGGTGGCTTAAAACATAAGGGACTTAATTCAATTATTTAATTTTTATTTTGTAAGAAAATACTCCTTATTCCATCCAGTCACCTTCATATGAGCAATGTGACAAATGTCTGTTCCCAGTGGTTGTATTCAACAAGGCGCTGTTACTTCTAATTCTGGCACAAGAAAATCTCACATGATCAGTGGGAGGTGTTTGAACTGACTAATTCATCTGGACCAGTGTTTACCAATCCTGTAGTTCTGCATTGTCATTCTTAAGGCCTTTTTTAAACTGGGATGTACAGTTCAAGTAAGGGAAGACTGGAAAATTTGACATTTTATGCATTTTATTTTAGATTTTTGTGTTTAAACCTGGCAAGCACAAGTGACTCGCTCAAAAAAGTCTGTAGTTTAAAGAGTGGTGGCAAGAGTTTTCATTTGCTCAAGAGTTGCTAAGAAGTAATGTATCTCTTTAATGTTCTCTCTTGTAAACAAGTGTAAATGTCAACTTCTTTATATGTGTCTTAAGGATTAAATCTGTCACACAAAGAGTAAGCTCATCGATGTATTCCATTTTATTCCAGTCAGGATTCCTGGTTGGAGGCTACCATAAATATTTAGTTATGTCTGCTTACATTTCAACTTATATTTCAAGTGTAAATGAGTACAAGCTGTATCTTATTCTGCTTTATTTGACCAAAGTATAGTAAAAACAGTATTGTGAAATGTTACTATTTAAAATAACTGTTTTCTATTTTAACATATTTAAATGTAATAAAGCAAAGCTGAATTTTCAGCAGCCATTACTCCAGTCTTCAGTGTCACATGACCTTTCAGAAATCATTTTATTATGCTGATTTGATGCTCAAGAAACATTTGTAACTGTAATGTAAACGTAAGAATGTATGTAAATGTAAGAACTGTATGTAAAATAGAGATCTTTCGTTACATTATAAATATCTTTACTGTCACTTTTGGTCAACTTAATGCATCCTAAATAAAATAAAAGTATTAATTTCATAAAAAAAAAAACAACATACTGACCCCAAACTTCTAAACTCTGATGTCATTTTTATTTAGGGCCTTTACAGAGTTTTTTTTCTCTCTTTATAAAGTGCATGTTCCTAAGAAATACTGCAGATATCCATTAGCCTAACCTAACACAAACATTTATGTAGTGATGGTGCTTTTTAACTTCTGCTCTCCTTTCAGTATGCTGAAAAACAACAAGACCGCTTCTTTCTTGATGACACAGAGGGTGGGAATTTGATTATCACAGATCAGAAAATGAGCACTTCAGAGCTGGGCATGATTCACAGTGTTTATTCACCTACTGTGTTACCAAACTGTGGTCTACAACCTCTTGTCGTGAAAGCATTGCTAATGACAGCAGCATCACTGTTTATTCCACACATCTCTCAATTGTTAGCGATCAACAAAGACAAAACAGTGACACGGGACTTTCAAAGGTGCCATGTAAAGCCAGTGTGGCACGGCAACGCCTGAAGCAGACTGGCAGAGATTCGGTCGCCTCTCACCTTCACGTCAGATGAGTCATTCCAGATGTCTTGCTCATGAATCAGTTGGGCTTCATTAGGGTTGATCGGAGGTGCTCTGACACCATTCGTGTCCTGGCCTGCTCACCTGCTATCACATGTTGAGTGAACTTATCCCGACCAGGTGGGACCAGTTAACTACGCTGCAATTACTCATGTGACTGATGCTAGACCATTTAGTCTGGTCTTGCAGATATCCAGAAATGAGTGGAACGGATCTGCTTGCAGAAAGGTGCATGTTGAGACAGACACGATAGACCATCGTTATGCAGGGCAGACTGTCTCCCTAGGGACGAATCGCTCTGGCTGCATGCTGGGAAATATGACAGGCTGTTAATTGGACGTGGCAGCGAGGCTACAGTGACACAAAGGGAGTTTAGATCAGTGCCACATCTAGTCTTAGTGCTGTGGTCTAACTTAAAGCCCTCCACAACCTCCCCAGCTCCCATGACCAATTTTTTTTTTTAGTTATTTATTAATTTTATCCCAAGCATTACTTTAATCAAGTGAGTTTCAGCTGTGTATATAGACTGTCTTTGATCAGGCATATCTCATCCAGCAAAGAGTCGGTGTTATTAAATTTCACTTCTATAAAGTGTACACGTGCTAGGCTGATTTGCCATGCTAGAGCCATGCGTTGAATCTGGTCTGAAAGAACCATTAACATAATAGTTTTGTTCAAATGATTTTTCAGCTGGTGAATTTTTATTTTATTTTACACACATACAGCAGACATGTGGGTGTTTTTTAATATGATATACCTTATATAATTAACATTACACATAACATTCATTTGTGCATTTATTTATTTGTGCCCATTATCCATTTTGGCCATATGAAGTGCTTGCATATTGTTATGCATTATAAATAAAAGAAAAGCTGTTCATTATCGCAAAATAAACCCAGGCATGGTGATCAGCACTTCTGTATTCTAGACACAGGTGTCGCATAAACCTGAAGTGGTTTGTTTTTGCGATAATGAGCGGCTAACTATACATTATCCCGCTTATTTCACGGCTACTTACTAAATAAATAAATAAACGGACATGAAATATTGATTTGAGTATTATGTGAGAAGAAAGAGTGATATGAGACTAGCACAGCTATGGAGGAAATCATTTGCCGGGCAATGGTCAATTATACAATTTAGCGGCCATTATGCTTTAGCAATCAAATATTGGTCAACTAGTTGTTATAGCAGTATTTTTCTCAGTGAATCTTACAAAGTAGCTGCTTTAAACTGGTATTAAATTTGAGCAAATATCCAAAAGATGAATTCCGTTGCTTAGTCACGCAGAGCCATTGCTGCGCAACTCAATTCGATTCATTTCCTGCTCTTGAATTAGAGTGCTTTAAGAATGGGGGGAAAAAAGACGTACATTTTTTTGGCAAATGTAATTGAGCCTTCCATTCTACTCATTAGTTTTCTTTAATGGTTTCTCTGTTATGATAATTACTTCGGTGCTCATTAAATAGCTGCATTCATTCCCTCGGTAGAACAAGATTCAGTGGAGGCATCTGTCAGGCAACACAGAAGAAAAAGGGAACATCTGAAGCTCAAATAAACGTGCATAAATGATAAACTACAGCAAAGTGACGTCGAGGGCCTTTGTGTTTTCAAGCATGCTTTGAGCTTGGAGAGTTCTTTTGTCTATTTAGCAGATGTTGGATGACACAGAGGTGACAACGGCATGGTAGCATAGTGAGAAAATCAGTCACGCTGTCGGTACGGTCCATCTTGCTCATAAAGTCTTCGCGAACTGCTTACATGTGCCGTAAGCACTGCATGTGAGTAATGGTGATGTCAAAGCAAACGACGAGACCAACATATGGCAGCCGTCACCCCACCGTGAGGCCGTGAGCTTGAGTGACACAAACGCAAGGCCATCTTACACACTCCTACACTTGAGGATCATACTGCCATTCATTCGATGGTCAGACACAACTCGTTGTCCCGCTCCTGACGCAAGAAGTATATTAAGGTAAGAAATTGGAAGGCCGTGCCATAAAGGGTCTCTCATGGAGTCCACAAGCTGGGTAGATATTTCCTCTGAACTTATCACCTGTGCAAGGACTGATGGGTCAGTGATCTTGTCGAGAAATAATTACTTTGCTCTCTTCTTTTTTATTCTACCAAAGGTTGACATCATTTATCTCTCAGCCCCGGCGCTCTCAGTGCCACAGTGTCGTTTCTTAAATAAGGCGGGCTCGGTTTTGCAGGACCTCTCTCTCGGAGCCATTAGTTTCCCAGTGCAGCCGAGACCCCTGGCATACCTCACCTCCAGAGCAGGTCTCGCGGCGCCTGGCTCCACAGGCCTCTGATGGGAGTTTAGAGATCAAAGCTGCATGCAGGCCATCATCGCTGCTCATTACAGTGGACTAATCAGCAGCGACCAAGAGAGGGAGAGGACGGATAATTTGATTACACAACAGTTATTAATGGTGCTGTTGGAACGCAGAGCGGGGGTCTCCACTGCCGTAATTACTCTGGGACCGAGAGAGAGGAGGGAGGAAGCCTTGGTCAGGCTGATTAGTTAAAAGTATGGCCCATCTCAGCAGTCTGCGAGATGAGAATAAATAAAGCAGTATTAACCTAATATGCAGTGGTTTTCTTTTAAAGAAATCTCACGACATTCACTCTTTAATCCAATCAAAGACGGTTATCTTCCTTTGGAATTTGCAGTGTTAATTGCATTGATGTTTCTCTTTGAGACCGATCTTTCCTCAAGATCCTCCTCAGATTACCAACATTAAACATGGATGTTCGCTGAGCGCCCTCCCCTCTCCTAAAATCCCATTACGGTGGTAATCTTTTCCATCTTTGAAATTGTAACCTTTTAATAATCTTTGCAGATATAAATCATAATTAAACTCACTCAATCTTCAGGATTTTAAAGGTGAAATGTGTTTTCTGCATTACTAGTGGTGCCAAACGTTATTGTTTACAAACAGAATTCCTAAAAACTCCTCCTGTCCCAACTCTTGTCTTCCATTGTTCTGTAAAACAGGTAGTCCCGCCCCAAACTCAGACCGTTGGTTGAGCCATAAGTTGAGATGTTGGATCAGTTAAAGGGCTAGATCGCCAAAAAATTTAAATTATCATCAGTTATCCAGCCTCACGTCATTCCAAACCCAAACACTTTTGTTCGTCTTTGAAAAACATAAAAATATTTTGAATGAAACCTGAGACGTTTTCTCATGTCACTTAAGTACATTTGACTGTTACCATATTTGATGTGCTTTTTGCACAGTGTGATTAAAGGATTAGTTCACTACTGAATTAAAATTAGCTGATAATTTACTCACCCCCATGTCATCCAAGATGTTCATGTCTTTCTTTCTTCAGTTGAAAAGAAATTAAGGTTTTTGAGGAAAACATTCCAGGATTTTTCTCTATTTAGTGGACTTCAATGGGGATCAACAGCTTGAAGGTCTAAATTGCTTTTTTAATGCTGCTTCAAAGGGCTACACGATCCCATCCAAGGAATAAGGGTCTTGTCTAGCGAAACGATTGGTCATTTTCTAAAAAAAAAAAAAATGTATGTATTTTTTAAGCACAAATGCTCATCTTGCACTAGCTCTGCGATGCGTGTCTGTGACTTCACGCAATATGTAATCACGTTGAAAAGGTCACACGTGGTTAGTTCTTCATCTGTGTACTCCGGTTCAAAAAGGTAGGATATGGCGAAAAACAACTCATTTTTTCCTCCAACTTCAAAATCATCCGACATTGTTGTCATACCTTTTTTTGTAAAGGCCATATGACTAGGGGCCAGGTTTACTAACAGGACAAATTAGCGTTAGAGCGCAATTCCATAAAAGCGTAGATGGTAGTAGAAAATTCTGTGGGTGATTTACTAACAATGTGCACATTGCGCCGCCCATCCAATCCTACTCCCCTCTCTCCTCCCAGTGCTTTCCTGTCAGAAAAAAAGCCCATAAATATAACTTAAAAAAAACAAAACAATGTACACATTAAAGAACACAGATGCAGCCAGATCATTTCCATAATGACCAGTGCAAATTACCTTTTTTTTGGCTGTTAAATAATGGCGCAAATACCAGTAATTTGACGAGCGCAAACGTTAGTAAATAGCATACTCCCCTCCCATAAATTTTGCATCTGAAAGGGAAACTCCTACAGATGCATATTCAAGAAGGTCAGGCACAAAAATAACTGTGTCCATGCCTTTTCAGTGCTAATTCTTGACTGCACGTCTTTAGTAAACCCTGACAGTACTATTTTAACGCCAAAAGACAGTTTGCACTGACGCAAACTGTTAGTAAATCTGGCCGTAGTCTTGGCATGTTCGCTTTGTAAACACTGGGTCGGTACTTCTGCCTACGTCACATGTGACCTTTCCAACGTGACTGCATAATGCGTAAAGTTGTGGATGCAGAGGTAGTGCAAGACGAGCATTTGTGGTTAAAAATTATATAAAAAATTTTTTTTTAGTAAATGACCGATCGTTTTGCTAGATAAGAATCTTATTCCTCAGTTGGGATCATGTAGAGCCCTGTGAAACTGCATTGAAACTGCAATTTGGACCTTCAACCCATGGGCCACCACTGAAGTCCACTATATATATAGAAAAATCCTGGAATGTTTTCCTCAAAAACCTCAAAAAATGTATTTTCGACTGAAGAAAGAAAGAACATCTTGGATGACATAGGGGTGAGTAAATTATCAGGAAAATGTAATTCTGTAGTGAACTAATCTTTTAATGTTAATATGTGAATAAAATCCTAAATCATATTGTTCTTCATATAAAGCAGTTGTGTCTTTTCAGATGACTTGGATTAAATGGCATGATTCAAAGTTTTGGTAAAGTGTACTTTAAATGGAGGGACTGAAATCCCTCGGGTTTCATTAAAAATAAATTAATCGAGTCTGGAACAACATGAGAGTGAGTAAATTATGACAAAATTACATTTTTGGCTGGACTAAATCTTTAAACTATTTGACTCTGTGGATTTAAAGTTTCAGTCATTTTGTTAACTTCAACCACACACCCTGTCAGGACGTGTCAGGAAGGACAATCTCAGCAAACCGAACACGCTAAATGATTCACAGGCAGAGAGTGTTTCTGAGCATTTCTTAAAAAAATACAGCCCGCATTTTTTTTTTTCTCAGAGACAGATGCTATTTCTCAGAACACCTATTTCAGTGATATCTGTCATATAGAACAAGAAAAAAAAAACTTTCAGTACCTTTAAACCTGTATAGAAGACTGTATTTAATTCACTCAAAAATGAAAATGATGTCATCGCTTTCTCAGCCTCATATCATTCCAAACCTGCATGACTTTCTTTCTTCTTGAAACACAAAAGATGATAATTTAATATCCGTTTGGGTGCATTCAATACAATGGCAGTACATTGTGACTCACTTTCATGCTTAATAAAACACGCAAGAGTATCAGAAAAAAGCCCATATTACACACTAATAATTGAAGTGTTTTGATCAGATTTGGTGAGAAACAAAATATTTAAGCAGTTTCAAAATCATGGTGGTTATCATTGCTCTCCTGCACATATTCAAGGGTTTGGAACAACATGAGGGTGAGTAAATTATTAAACAATTTTCATTTTTGGTCAACTGTTCCTTTAACATTGGAAAATTACACACTTCATCTGGAAGTATAATGTGTTGCCATGTCAGATCAGGGCTGTTGGACCATCTTTGAAGCTTTGAGGACCAGCAGTTGTCCGGACCACTGAAATCTAACCCAGCAACAGCTGTTAGGCAGTAAGGAATGACTTCTTCACAAGATCTGACTGTCATCTTCACATAACTGTTGAAGGTTTGTTGGTGAAATATACATTTCATCCCTTGAGAAATACACGGTAGAAGTGAGATATCATTGTATTAGACACATTTGGCTTTTGACGACTGAAAGGTTCAACAGTCGGTGTGCCTACAGGGATGAGTCACTGCTCACAAATCTATGAGTCCATAATGCTCATGTCAATTAGCTGGGAAACAAAGAATGAGATACAGCGATTCATTAGCAGGGTGTTAATGACCCTACTCAGACTCGTATTGGCCTCAGACATTAACATTACCTAGAAAGGCACCATATATCTACAAAGTCCATTTTGTATTTTCAGACACAAAGCTTATTGCTGCAGGAGATAAAAGTGCTGTAACGGCACATACAAAATTAATATTTATTGTAGTGATGATTTGAATACCTGCTCAGTAGATTTGTTGTATTATTTGTCTGGGAAATATCAAACTTTAACCCTCATATGAATCCATTGTATAGTCTCAAACACAAAGCTCAGTACTGTTTATCACCAGCTAAGAGAGGCCTGTATTTTATTAGTATTTAAAGTTGTAAATAGTCGTTTTGCTGTTCTGGTTTCAAAGACCTCTAGTCCTGGACTTAATGGGATGTTTTATTCAAACTTATTATTAAGCATTTGTAATCAAATGGTCCCTCAGATGTCTGAATCCAGTTTGGTGATATAATGCAGTCTGAACAGAACCTTCAGCCAATAACTCTGTAATGTACATAAAAGATATACCGAGTATATCCGACATGAGGCATTGATGTGATTAGAGCTGAGATCAGCATTTAATACTTTACGTGAAATGGAGCTGGACAGATAATTATTCGCACCATGTGGTATTGGTGATTTTATTTATTTGGTTATAATTTATTGGTTGAGTAATATAAAACTGAGAAAGGGAACATATAAATGGGGCCATTAAATTTCTTTTCACATTCCAGAGCCAACAGGAACTTGAGGACTCTCAGAAGTCATTCACATTAGACTGTTTTATTAAGCAATGGGGACAAAAAACAATCTCTCTTTTGCATGGAGGTACAGTGCATGAATTAAAGTTAAAGTCATTGCCACAGTCATTGAACATTTCAGGTTTTAAAGGGAAAATTAGTTGGGAAACTATGATTGAAAACTATGTTTACCTCGTGTTTTTTTTTTCAATTAATGTAGTTACAGTATGGAACAAAATAAAAGGCCAGACCCAGAATTGTCAGTCCAAGAACCAGGCTGTCCAAGGTTTAAAAAAACTTTAAAAAAAAAGATTCACTTAGAATATTGAATTGTCATAATTTTTTCACCCTTATGATATTCCAAATCCACTTGACATTTGAAACTTGGAAAGAATCTTAATAGTAGAAAAGTATTTACTCTGAAGTTATGCTATAGCCTAAACTTTGTGTAAAAAAAAATCACTAAACATATTGTATTGAAAATGCTGTTCTACAGAATTATCACTTTTTGCACTACACTGACAAAAGAAAATCATACAGCTTTGGAAAGACATAAAGATGATAGAATTTTTATTTTTTGTGTACCTTAAAAATAGACAGCAGTCTTGTCAGGGACCATAAGCTGAAGGCCAGTTCCAGACCAAGGCTGTGTTTATTTGGTCTTCAGAGGTCACAAAAGTCAACTTCTGCACAAAGTCCTGCTCAACAAACATTATTCTGTTGTAGTGCAACAATAGGACAGCTAGTCTGGCATCAGCAGAATGACTGCAGCATTCACAGTACAACCAAGCAACAGATGAGCCATGTACTTGCTGACACCATTTATGTAGTTCTTCTAAAGCGTATGAAATATAGCATTACCATTTAAACGCTTCTATAATCTAGAATTAGTATTTATAAGCTGTATATGCATAATTAATTTATACAATCTAAAGGCCTTGTGTTTTATTCGGAGTGTCTATAACAATTACTCTTCCTTACATATAAGCAAGCTGTGTAGACACTAGGTAATGTTTACAGTGAAATGGAAATAAAAAAGGGGTCTTGAGATACATTTTTCAAGGTTGAACTGTTTATAACTTAACAGCCATCTTAATGCAGCAATGTGAGATGCTGATTCAACAGATGTCTAGACATACTTGTAGACCAACAATTAAATTATTTTGCATAATGCTGTAACTCAGTGGTAGACTTACGTTTGATGATATGCAAAATATTGACTACTAAAGCCACTTAGGGGATTTTCTCAGCAAAGATTGATATATGCAAATGTAATTCAGTTAATCATCCTGTAATTAACTGAATTGACAACCCTAGGTAATACACGTATTAAATTCTTAAGTTGTGTACAATTATAAATTGTAGGTTATTATAAATTAAGTATTGTATCTCTCTTATCAGGTGCAGACAAGAATCTGGCAGAACAATTGGATGACCTTTAAAAGTTGTAGAAAGTGTGTTGTGTTCTGTGCAAATGTTGCATAGAAATTGATTAAAACTGCTCGGGCCCCAGTTTTTTTTTTCCTTAAAGGATCACTTAAAGGAATAGTTCACCCAACAATGAAAATTTCCTACAAAGTTGTTCACCCTCAGCCACCCAAGATGTAATTGATTTTTTTCTTCATCGAAACAGATTTGAAGAAATTTGGCATTGCATCACTTGTTCACCAATGAATCCTCTGCAGTGAATGGGTGCTGTCAAAATGAGAGTCCAAATAGCTCATAAAAACCATCACAATAATTCATAAGTAATCCACATGACTCCAGTCCTTCAGCATACGCCAATTCCATAATTAAGGTGTTTTAACTTTAAACCATCCACAGTCCACAATAACGGTCCCTCCAGTAAAAAGTCCATCCCCTGTTGTCCTCTCACATCAAAATCCATTTAAAACTATTTATTGTGATGTTTTAATCAGCTCTCATTTTAATGGCACCCATGCCAAAGATCTTTGAAAATGCCAAAGATCTTTGAAATAGTCCGCTTAGCCTTAGTTTTTTGTGATTTAAGTATTTATTTTTTATTTATGCAGATCTAAATGCATATTTGATTGATGGCTGAGAATATCTATACAGAGCAATTAATTCAAAGGATGATGCGGTGTGTTTTCTGTTTCATTATACTGACAATGCAAGCTTATGATAGTAATAGGAAAAGATGAGGTAAAGAGAGGTTTCCTCATAGAGCCACTTCGCTTTTTGATTTGTGAAGCTAAGTGTTCTTTGTCTAGTCTTCTGTTAATTTCCTTTTGTAATACACCATTCCCTGATGTCCTTTAGGGAACTCCCACAGATTGCTATTGTAAGACACTCATAAATTGACTCAACCTATGAATTAAATTTGGGCATATCGGAGCTGGTTATTTCCTGCTTCATTATTGTTGCTTGCAGCTTATTGCCATGCCAACAAATAATCAAATTGCTGCACCTACTCTATCATATTTTGATTAGGTGGAATGCAGTGTTTCAGTGTAAGGCAACCCATATGCATCAGTATGGTAATAATTTCAATCAGATAGTCTTTCTTTCATCTGTCTTCGGAGACATCATGGCTTTCAGCCAGAGGCCTATTATAGTGAGTGGTGAGTTTTGTTCAACAGTAGGGTTCACAATGTTAATCACGCCACTTGCAATAATATAGATGTGCCATATGTGATGTGCAGCCCGTCAGGGAGATCAGCCAACGGTGGATGATGTTTTGTACGCTGCGTCTGGCCTGCCTTGGAGACCAAACCCTTCATTTCAAAGATTTATTTCTATATCTAAAGTTTCTTTGGTCACACTTTATTTTAAGGTCCAGTTCTCGCTACTAAAAAACCATTAACTAAGACTTTTGCCTCAATAAACTCTGCTTCTTATTAATAGTTAGTAAGGTAGTTTGGTAAGTTTAGGTATTGGGTAGGATTAGGGATGTAGAATATGGTCATGCAGAATATATGATTTATGAGCACTAATAAAGAGCCAGTATGTTAATAATAGACATGCTAATAAACAAGTAGTTAATAGTGAGAATTGATCCCTATATTAAAATGTTACCGTTTCTTTTTTTCTTTAAATTGGTACTGATGTAAATAGACCTTAGAACAGTCCACATAGAATCACCTTAATTTATAAAAGTATACAAATCCCTGCCCCTTGTGTGCACTTATTAAATATTAATGCTAATTTTCTTGTATTTAGTCTAATTTGTGTAAAATAACTGGCTAATATTCTAATTTGATAAAAATATGAAATCACTATTATTTAGGCTACATTACTAAAATGTGCTAATATTTAGGCTATTTTGCTAATACTTGACGTTTTGACTTTGCTAATTATGTGAATTTAATATTTTAACTAATTTGATAATATTTTGTGTTGTTTATTCCTTAAAGTATGGTTCCTGATGAAAAATCTCATGGAATCTACTAGGGCTGAACGATTAATTGCATTTGCGATAATATCGCGATATGAGAAAACGCGATTTTTCAATCGCAGAGGCTGCGATTACACTCGGCCACGTGACACGCGAGAGTGAAGAGGTGTGTTCCACTTGAAGATCGATCGGTGTATGACATCAACGTACGGCGAGAGAAAGCATAAGGAGACGTCCGCGCTCTCTTATAGCTCTCACAGTACTTTGATGACACACCCATCGGTCTAAGCAGCGCTGCTTCAAGTCGAGCGCCGGCCATCAGCAGAAAAAGAAAATAAATAAAACAGTAAACAGCCAAAGGACGTAACTTAGAATGGGAGATGGATTGGTTTGTGAAAGGGAAGAGAAAAGCCATAGATGAAGTCGCACAGACCCAGGCAGGTGCTGGTCATTTAAAAGCTAAATGCAGAAAATATGACGAGGCATATCTTGCTCTCGGCTTCACTCGCTGTGTCTATACCGGACACTACAGTTGTCGCGTCGCACCACAACAGCTCTACACTGGACGCGGCAAAGTGACCATTGCAAATCATTTTAACTTTGTGTCAGTACGTCCTACATTGATATAATCCTACAAGACTCCTGCCCCTTGTGTGTCCGTTTATTAAATATTAAGGCTAGTTTGCTCGTATTTAAGCTAATACAATTGGGTAATATTCTGTCTAATTTGCTAATAATGAAAAATCGCGAAGTTACTAATATTGTTATCGTACTTATAGCTTACTCATGTAGGTTAATTTGATACTTACCTAATGGTATGGCTTGGTAATAATGTGAATTTGTTAACTTTTCAGCTAATTTGCTAATATTTAGGCTAGTATTGTTTATTTCCAAGTAGGAATTTAATATTTTGCCAAATTTGTTAATGCCAATTTGACTTTCAGGTCTGATTAATGTATTTTGACAAAATTAACTAGACATTAGACATTCATGAAATTGTTTGAAAGGAGGGTGCCAGTCAGCATATGCTCAAAGGTATCATTAGTCTCCATTAGCTGCCTGTAATACCCTAATTTTCCAAGCAGTGTAATTGTAACATTGAAGGGACCTCGGCATAAAGGGAAGTTCAAATGGATCGATTAAGTGTAATTCAACCATGCTGTTAACAGCACCTCAAAACACCAGATATCAGCTCTTAGGCCTCCTTATGCAGGGGTCGTGACGGTGAGGGGTCCATCGCTGGAAAGACCAAAGTGGCTGTCCCTCTCTCAGAAGCTGAATTTTTCTTTCACAGATGGTGGCTAAGAGTAGACAGGTCTAAATCAGGAGCAGGTGATGTTTGGTGAGAGGTGGATGGTGACCTCGTTGTGTTTACAGCGAGTAGGTGCGTGAAGCTGGAACCTTTGCATCAGAGCGGTTCTGTGTGGGCTCAATGGTCTCTGTGTGTGCCTGGAAAATAGAGGGGATGCATTTATGAACCCCTGGAAAAGCTCACTGCATTTTTCATTTCGTATTTTGTCAGAAATCAATACCCGGACCAACCTGAGCTGAGATTTAGAGGGTCAACACTAAATACACACCAGTCCCAGACGTAAATCTCAGGAGAGGTAGCCAGTCTTCTCGTATACTCTACTTTGGCAAACAATAGACTAGCGCTCTGCTTTATGTCCCGCTGATTTGTGTTTTCTGGATTGGTTATTTTCTGAACTGTGTCAGCTCTGTGTATGTGTGCATTCTGAAGTTGTACTGTTGATATTCCTCATTAGCGGTGCTGAGTTGCGTGGCTTGCTCTTTGCGTTTAGCGTCTATCTTCAGGGGACGCAGCGCCCGCTGTCGTAATTGGTGTGGAAACTGATATCTGTTCCCTCCACACGCTGCTGTGGATTGTCAACATTTCGTAGTCCCTCAGTTGTAATCTGCAGTTAATAATTGCGTGTTTTTGGGTACATGCTCCTCGGTGTCCCCTACCCTACAGTACTCAACCTTCCTCGCACTCATTGACATTCAGATCAATCTGTGGGAGCATGAGCTGGCTGTCATGAATACTGTGAGGAGATGCCCACTGTCCATATTAACAAAGAAATGGCCTGGTGTGAACCTCAGCCGTTGTTGCGATCAATTTCTCCTTTAATGCCACTGCACATTGATTTTGAATTACAGACATCTGTGTCGCATACAACTGCCAGCAAAGTACATGAGCTTTGCAGACCTGAGTTCAATGACTTGGCTGGTGTGAGAAATGAATTCATTTGTAAGTCAAAGCACCCTAAATTGCTCCATTACAAACATAGCAAATGTTAAAATTCCATAATACAGCTGCATGTCAGCAAGAATTCACTGTGTTAATAAACTATTAATGGTCATAGTGAAAGTTGGAACTTGTGAAATATTGGAAAATCATTGAAATGATTTATATAACTGAGCCAACATGAAATCTACAACTTAAAGCAATAATTTACTCAAAAATTAACATTTTGTCATCTTTTATTCACCTTCAAGTTTTTCTAAACGTGTATGAGTTTCTTTCTTTCTTCTGCTGAACATAAAAGATGTTCTCAAGAATGTTGGTTGCCAAACAGTTGCTGGTAGCCTTTGACTTTCATATAGTTTTTTTTTGGAAGGTTTGGAACAACTTGACAGTGAGTAAACGATGACAGAATTTTCATTGGGTGAATTATCAGTTTAATTCATAGAATTCTACAAGTGTCCTGCCCCTTGTGTGTCTGTTTATTAAATATTAAGGCTAATTTGTGTGTATTTAGGCTAATGTGTTAATAAAATGCTACAAGTTCCTAATAATGTGAACTTTCTTAATTATTAATATTGTTAATCTACTTAAAATAATTTACTTATGTAGGTTAATTTGCTAATAATTACATAACAGTGAAGGTAGGTATCATGAACAATGTTTTTTAAAATATTTATTTATTTATTTATCTAGGTTCACTTTAGTTTACTGTGATATTTATTTTTGTATTCTTGTTAATATATGTTTGTTTAGAATACATTAACTAGTAATAAATTATACAACCTAATGTTAAAATTTATTTGTAGGAATTTATATTAGCCAAAATTACAAAAATGCAATGAAAGTGTTGTTGTTAGTTCTGTCACGCCCCTGTGGACTGTCGATTGTGGTTTCTCCCTCTATGTCACCTGTCTGCCCCTCGTTATCTGCCCTATATTAGTTCCTGCCTCTTGTAGTCTAGTTTGTCGGTTATTATAAATGTAATGCCAATGTCCATGTTCCTGTCTATGTTGATGTCTACCCTGTCTGGATTTCCTGTTTCTTTATTAAATATCCTTTGATTCGTCATCTTCGTCGTCCTGCCTGCTCTCTAGTACACCCTGCCCGTGACAAGTTCATGATATTTAATGCATTACATATTATTAACATATTTTTTGTATTGTAAGGTGTACATTTATTTCATTTAATTTAATTTTAAATAATGATCTGGCTACCAGATGTACTACATCAAATACTGTTTGCACAATCTTGCACAAACAACTACTACTTAACAGTTGAGCAGCATCGAAGCAGATTTTGCTATGGAGTGAACTTCAAACAGAGAGTGAGTGAATGAGTGAGGAGCTTGAGATGGAAAGCCCGGAGTGGAGTTGAAGTAGTGTGATTACGGAATGCTTTTTATGGGAAGGGGAGTTTGTTGTCACACTCACATACTCTATCAGCCAAGGTAAAGAGTGCAATAAACCTATCAGCATGCAGCAGTGCAGCAAATTTAGATACCTTTCTGATTAATGACGGCGACTGAGTGATAAACAGAACTAATTTTATTCCAGCTCCCCACAAGAGGCTCTTCCCCTTACTTGAAGCGTTCCCTCTTAAGATGAGACTCCTGTTGTGGCCGGCATAGTGCTCGTTGACTCCAACGCCACTTCTTCCAAACCATCCGTCATTTTCATCTCTAAGAGCTTCACATAAGTTTCCCTCCCTCTTTACTACCTACTCCTCCTCCATTTTTCTGGTATTTTATTCATCTTGAATGACAGCCTCTCTGTAGTCATCGATACAAAAGCCTTTTGGCTATTTGCTCTATTGAAAAGCGTGTAGGAATCCATCGTATATGAAAACTTGATGGCAAACATCAATAATTAAACCGTCGCACAGTAAATAGTTTGATAACGAATAACGCGTAGGCCTCAGACTTTTGAGCATTAATCTCAAGCTTACTGACATTTTGTTTTGCCATGTCCTCACCCAATTTGCCTGTAAATTGGTTTTGCTGTTGTCTCTAGATGTCAGTTAACAAAAGCTGGAGTTTTTTTTGCGAGGCCTCCGGTTTGACGTTTGAATTAGCGGGAAGATAAACAGGGGTGTTGATACTCAATCAAGTCCCCTGTGTTTCCCGTTACGAGGTGACATAGTCCGTGTCGGTCCACCCACGAATCATAATAAAGTTTCACGCCATCCTTGGGGGAAATTCCTCATCTGTATCTACAACAGGACGGAACAGGAAGTGGTGTAGATGTGAGAGCCATACCTTCATGTGAAATTGCATGTGGCAGTGCAATTTCCATCTCAAGTGGTGTGCCCATCTAGCCCGCCACTTAATTTTCACTTATGATTGGAAAAGATTTTCCAGTCTGCACAGAAGCCATTCTACCTGGATTAATTTACTGAACATCGCACATCTTTCAGATCATGGTAAATATGCCACGGCCCATACGATCCTGTCATCGTTCGGCAAAGTGTGCCAGAAACATCCTGTCGGCCTCTCCGCGGTGGTCTGTCCATGTCTTGTCTTTGCCGTGACATTTGTTTGCGACTTCTTATACAGGCACTAAAACAAGGTTGTCACACAACAATTCCCTAAATAATAAGCATTTCCGGAAAAAAAAAACCTTTGAAGTAAACAACAGATCCCATCTGGCGGCTCGGATATGTGGTCAACACCCTCCATTCATTTCCCCTTCCAGGTCTGGAGTGTAGAAGATAGAAGAAGAAAAAAAAGACACGACAGCATCTCATTATCCACTAAATACCAGCAGATTAATTACAATGACAATGACAGATGGCTCATTATCGCATCATCCAGAGAGGATTCTGGGAAAAAAAAGTACAGGTAGAGAATCATATGCGCTGTGACGGGATCACTGTACAGCATGAAGCCGGTAATTTAGCATTTGGCATGGCTCCGTGACTCTGTGAAGGTATTAAGGCTCTATACTGCAATGCTCACTGGTTACTTTAATAGCAGGCAGCATGTTTATTTTAAAGGATTCACCTTGGTGTGTTTTTTTTATTATTATTTCCATGCATCTGCACAAGTTAGATAAACGCAGTATACCATGTTTCGACAGGTTCATGTGAAAAGTTTAAACCCTTAAGAATATAGATCTTTAAAGGTCAACTCAGTTTATGTTGACTCTTTTCTTGAGCAGGGAGCAATTTTTCTGTATCAAATTTTTAGCCAGCTGTCATGCGCTCTTGACCTCTACGTCTCCTTCCACATGTACTGTATGTTGTTGAGTTGTCATCATGGTCTATTTTAGGCATGTGCACAAACTACATATTTTTCGAATTGATTAGTTCAGGGGTTTTCAAACGGGCGATAAAGGGGTGCTTGGTGGTCTGTGGAAAATTTGAGAAAAAAAGACCATGTTAAATTAAAATGTTAAAGTTTTATGCTATAATGTTTAATATTTTATATAATATTTCAGCTTCATTTTGCTTTGTAAAGACAGATTGAAAATCATGAGATTCATTGTGATTTATTCTATTGTCTTATTCAGTAGTTTTAAACACTGATCTTTTTTATTTTAAAGTTTTATATTACTCTAATAGCTGCTAGAAAAACATGTCAAGTTAGTAGTAAGTAAATATCCTCTATATATTATTTTTGTAATTTGCTTTGGCCTTGGCACAGCGAAAAGCCAATTATATAACTTTAGAAACAAAATGTCTTTATGATGCTTAATATTTTTTTCACACAGTGCAAATGGGTCTTTATTCATGAGACCATTTAGCTGCCTTTTTATATTTTGGGAAGATGATCGTAATACACTTTTTAAACTTCCTTAGTTATGAAAAAGTTGGACTAGATGACTAATCATTCTTCACAATCATTCACGTGAAAGGTTGGTGTTGCATGATACAAATCTTTCTAAATGCTTATTTGGTGCTAAAGAAACATTTCTTATTATATTATCAATGTTGAAAACCATTGTACTTTTTTTCCAGGATTCTGTAATGAATAGAAAGTTCTAAAACAAACAACATTTAATTGAATATTATAAATTGTAACATTATAAATGTCTTTACTGGCACTTTTGATCAGTTTAATGTCCTTGTATAGGAATATATGATTTCCTTGGTGTATTTATTATACTGTATATATATTAGTTAAAGGGATAATTCACCCAAAAATGGAAATTCTATTATTAATTACTCACCCTCATGTTGCTCCAAACCTGTTAGATCTTCAGTCATCTTCGGAACACAAATTACGATATTTTTGATGAAATCCGAGAGCTTTCTGACCCTGCATAGACAGCAACGGAACTACCACGTTCAAGGCCCAGAAAGGTAGTAAAGACGTATAAAGTCGTTATTTTTGTTTTCTTTGTGCACAAAAAGCATTCTCTAAGCTTTATAAAATTACGGTTGAATCACTGATGTTACATGAACTATTTTAACAATGTCCTTACTACCTTTCTGGGCCTTGAACGTGGTATGAGGGTGAGTAATTATAGTAGTCTATATTCGATGTTACATGTTCAATTTCCCACACTTTACTCTTTGCAGGAGCCTCAAGTTATCAAGGGACTTGAAAGGCAGAACTGCACCCAATGGCGACAAACAGTCTTGCATAAATATAGAATTGGCACTGCGAGGTCTTTCAGAGCATCATAAAGGTTGCTGTGATGCGTTTCTGGACAGGTCTGTTTGACACGAGCAGACTTCCCACGCAGCACATTACAAACAAGATGTGACCTTCTCTTTCATGCGTAGCTACCATGCAAATGCTCCTCAACACCTTTTCTTTTGCCAAAATATCCACACGCACCACACATTTTACATGCTATTGAAATCCTCTTGTTAGCAGAGAGAAAGCGCGACCCTCAGGGCAGATATAGAGTCAGACTCAAATGTGTGTTCATAAGACAGAAGTGTTGACACCGTACAGTATTTGCTACCTATTTTTAAGACAGAACAGTAAATAGACACACCAGTTGATTCTTGACTGTGAATTACATAGCGCTTCGCTGTACTGGTTTCATTCAAACATTTGCTGTAACGTGTAACAGATGATGCCATGGCCAGGCCAGTGCTCCATCTGGAAGGCTTGATGACAAAGAAAATCTTGCAAGAGTGAATGAGGACAGCTTGCGATTGTTGATGACATGGGAGCATGTCTCAATCTGACTCAAATTCGCACTTACAGCTTGCATTCATTACTGATAGGACATTTGATATTGACTCACTGGTTGTAACCGACATGCCATTTGTGCTTGTACTAGTCTATTAAAACTTTATAAAGGTCGTAGACCAAGTTAAATAACGCATTTGCATGCATAGAGAGATTAGATATTATAAAAGCTACAGAAGCGCATACTCTGATTTCTATGCGGTTTGATGTTAACAACACATTCTGTAGTCACTCACTCTTTTTATAGAGTCCACTCTTATACCTTTTTAACTCAGAATTTGGCATTTCACCTCAGTTGGGACACATTCGCTTGCCATGGAAAATGGTTTCTTAAGTCAGTGGGGGGTTTTTAGTAAATTGGTGTGTAGATGGACATGCTGCATGGAACTAGCTTTCCATTCATAC
Source organism: Sinocyclocheilus anshuiensis (assembly GCF_001515605.1). Lineage (NCBI taxonomy): Eukaryota > Metazoa > Chordata > Actinopteri > Cypriniformes > Cyprinidae > Sinocyclocheilus > Sinocyclocheilus anshuiensis. The sequence continues at coordinate 278,792 of NW_015544171.1, forward strand.
TTAAGATTTAAAAGCCTCAATTCATCATAATCACGTTCAAATTTAGGTGGTTAGGTTTTAATTGCTTAAATTTAAAAGGAAGATTTCATAACTTTTCAATAACTATAAAGCAAAAATGCTTCTTTTTCCATGGCAATTCATTACAATCTTGAGCTTCTCCTGTTCTGTCAACCATCAGCCTAACAGCAAATGATTAGATAAATAAAAGCAATAAACAAGAGTATTTTTCACTAATTTTACGTTTTGCCGCAAATGTCATCCTACCACATTTTGGCTGCATCCTTTTGCCTTTGTTAGGTAACAAACAGATTATTTGATAAAAGAATATTGATTATTTACTTAATTTTAAGCAGTGTCTTGTAAATACTTTTAGAATTTTGTCTAAAATGGCTGGAATATCCCATTTGTTTGATTTGGGCAGTGTCTAACATAGACATGTGGTCCGCTGAGACTAATTTGGATTTATCTGTTGGTTGCCATTTCGAAATGCTCCCCACTAACGTTAACGCAAAGTGAACCAATTCAATTCCCCAGCAGGTACGATGGAGACAAATATGGCATTACGGGACCAAGAGGAAACCTCTAATTTGTCGGTCACTGTCTGGTGAACCCCTGCCATTATCAAATATGGCTGGAAGCCTGATCCGACCTTAAAGTGAATCACCTCAGCTTAATTCTGTGGACACATGGAAATGAACCTTAGAGTTGCTCTAGAGGTTCCTGTCCTGACCAGAGCAAATGTCCCTGTTATTCAGTTCAATTTGCCAGCATTCACATTTCATTATACTTTGCCTTTACTGTTATGGTTTGACAAGCCAAAGTTGTCTGTCGACTTCACATCTGCTGCATATTGTAATTGGGTCCTAGAACCATCTATTAGGGGTGGTTAATAGACCGCTGCACATCAGAATGGGCTGTGTGTCAAATACAGATAGATATCTTGTTTACTAGCAATTATCTAGCAAGTTTTTTTGTCATAATTGCTCAATATACTGTAGCCCTTGACTTTTATAAACCATGTTTCCACCAGTAAGAGCATATTTACTAAACCAGGTCTGTCAACTGATAAATGGAGGAGATCCAAGTTCATTAGTTTCTCAGGTTTTTCTCAGGCACATGCTCCAAGACAGTATAATGGATGACAGTAACCCATGCTAGGGTTTTTCTCTTTTTTTTTCTTGTCTTCTGGATGCAGTTATTGTCAGCACTCTTTGAACTCTGCCCTGTTGGGCAACTGGGGGTAAAGCGTTTGGCAGCTGATCCTGGCTCCCGGGCTGCTCTGCTATCTCTCTCCCTCGTTTCTGGGCCATGGGCTCCCTATTATTAGTGGCTCTTTTAAAGCCACACTATCTTACCGTCTCTATATCTCTTACTTTGTAATTCTGGTATTCTCTATGCTTATCGGTTTCCAATAGCCTCAGTAAATTGTGTGCTAATTTGTATCTCATTCACGTATGCACATTATGCAAGTATGCACCGACAAAAAGGTATTTCAACAAGTCTAAATCAGTGTAATTTGAACATTTACCCAGTTAAATACTTATGTTATCAACAACATGGTCACATTTGAGTAATTTTACTTCTTTGTTAATCATTGCAGTGCTTATTTCCCTCATTATCCTTGAAGGGATGATAATTCTGTCATCATTTACTCACCCTGTTGTTTCAAACCTGTATGACTTTTTTCTACTGCTGCAAAAGTCAGTAGTTTTGGACCCCATTGACTTCCATTGAATAAAAAAAAGCCATTGGCTGAGCTGCAGGTTGAGGTCAGATAGCTAACAAATGTTTTGTGAAAGTTTTGAAACACTCAAAAGATTTACGCACTTCACTTTTAAGGTGACAAACAAGAAAGATGCAGTTTGTACATTTAATCATCAGTCTCGCCAGTCCTATAAATTTGACCCGAACGGGGGATTTATGTTGAAAAAACACCACCATAAACTGCCACCTGAAACCACATTGACCTTAATTCTGTCACATTATGGTACAGTATATTATAAAGGGTGAATGTCTTCTCCCATATATTTGCTCTTGTTCTTTGTCCCTGAGACCATTTTTCCCTTTCACCAAAACCTGACCATTTTTCCCTTTCCTAAAATTAACAAGAGTTTTTTGTCGAGCATTTCTTCTAGTAGTTTTGATACTTTTACATAAATTACATATAATTTTTACAGGATGTCATTTCAATGATTCATCCTGTAAAATAAATTCTCTGACACTTTTAAATGAAACTCGCTCTTTATCTGAAATTGAATCAGCCTTAATGTGCGGATTAAAACATTTTCTCTATTCATTGATGATGTAATCCAGATGTTTATAGATTTCCAATCTCCACATTGACCCTTTTCTGCTATGATGGCAATAAATCAATTTTAACACTGGCAGTTGCATCAGATTTAGTTTTATTTCTGTATAACATGTTCTCCTTGTGCCCTTTTCTGACTGGTTTCTGACTTGAGTGTTAGTGGCTGGTGGCATTTGGCATATTGTTTCTGTTGATGTGGGTCTGTTAGTCGTTTCTCTGTGTGGGGTGAAAATCTGTCATTTTCTCAGACTCTGTGAGAGTAGTGCTCTTTTTTCAGTCTTGTGCCTTTGATGTCATCTCCACAGACCGCCTGTTTCATCAGCCCTCTGTGTCTCACTGTTCTGGGATCAGCTTCTGGGATCTGGGGTCCTGCCTAAAACCGTCACAAAGACCCATAACTCCTTATGTAGATTGTGCGAATGAAAAGAGATGCCGGGTGTTTGCTGTGTGTGCGCGTGTTGTTTGTTCACATACAGCCGTAAAAGCAGAGAAGAAATGGTATTGATGGTCAGACTGCCGCAGACAGAAAGGTGAAGAGAGGTCGTTTGTTCTGGCTGCACTGTCAGCTCTCTGAGACTGATTGCTCATTGAACGCTCTCCCACTCTCTCTTTAATCAACTTGTCACCTCCTCGTTTTCATTAACCTCCATTTGTTTAGAATCATCATCATCAATTACATCTCTTATATGTTAGCCGACATGATCATCTGTTCATTTAAATTCTTGCAGGCACATAAGGAAGTTTGCCATTTGTCAGAAGTGACAGGAAGGATTTGGGAATGAAGCTGTAGCGTGAAGTTAACGCTTGGCTCATCATTTCCTGTTTGCGCTTTATCTGTTTAATGGCTTATCTTTGATCTTATATCAACAAACATATGTACTTACAGTATAAGCTTATCTGATCTTTTGTTTGAAACCTCAGCTTTTGCTTTTTTATATATATTTTTTCTTTCGAGGCATGATTAAAAATGAATTGCTGGTTTAATTTGTCACTGTTTGTGACTTTCCATGCTTGCTAATCATTTTGAACTAACATTTGTTAATTATAGCTTTCTAAAATATAAAACTATACAAAAGCAAAAACAAAATAAGAAGATGTTTGTTTTAACTTGAAAAGATGAAATAGTTGTTTACAATCAGTACTGTTTAATATAATATTCTTTTTCTGTTTCATCTAGTTGTCATTGCTTAAAATGTATTTATAAATTTTGCAAAGGTTTCAAATTTATGATGTAGATTTTAAATCAAAAAGTTCAAACTTTTAATATGTCTCACTGCTAACTAAATTATGGTTTAAATAAATGCAAGCTCAAAATAACCATTTACTGGTTGAAGTAAAACATATGCATATGAAAGAATAAAAAAGAAAAAGAAACATAGGCTTGTTTAAAAGATTAAGCCATGAAGGCCTAAGTACAGTACGAATGGCTCATTAAATCAGTTATGGTCCCTTTGATTGCTCAAACCGATAAATTCATTATTTTAACATTATGTAATCTACATTTAAAAGTTTGAACTGATGTTTTATTTTATTTTATTTTATTTCTCATATTTTATTGCCAAACAAATGAAGCCAAATTCTAAGTTAGCAGACATAAATACCATTATACTGTATATCCCAAGATACATTATGATTGTAGTCTGTGACCAGGAAATAGTTTTGCTCGCTAGTAGTGTTGTCACGGTACCAAAATTTCAGTATTCGGTACCGATACCAGTGAAAATCCACGGTTCTCGGTATCAATTTCGGAAATACCGGGTCTTTTGACAACACTACTCGCTAGCTTATATGTCCTTCCCAGTGGCACTTGCAATCACCTGCCTAACCAGACACTAATGTCCTCATATTTTCCATATCGCTTCACCTTGTGTTGTCTCAGCGGATGTCACAGTGACATATGAAGCTCTCATGAGTGACTCTGCACTCTCAGCAGAACGGCCGCTGGCTCATTACAACCCATGACGAGGTTTACCGCTTCTGGGTGAGTCAATGTCAGCCCTGTCCATATGACCATCTCATTTGAGACACAACAGCAGGTACACCTCTGCAAAATGAATCATACTCTGATGCAAACAATAGCATTTGTGTTTTACGGAGAGTGCAAGAGATGCCAAAATAGCAAGCACAAATTGGTGTAGGCTGACCTTTTTCCATTTCGGAGAGAAAGTAGCTTAAATTGACTGTTTTCAGGTTAATGGTATTCATAGTGTTTACGTAATGTCTGAGTTCAATTTCAGTGTTATAAACTAGTGATTAATTACAGTTAAAAAGTTAGAATGAAAAACTTTACAAAGAATAGCTGATTTGTAATCAAGTATATGATCTATAATGGCAAATTCCATAGAGAAAAATGATTGACATCTGAAATTACTGTTTAATGTCAAGCCAATTGCACTTATTTTTGACATTGATTACTATTTTAGTCAGTATGGCATGTAAATGTCATAAATGTAATGGGCGTATTGACAAAAGGTCATATTGATGTCAGAATTGACAGCGCTAGTTTGTTTAACAGTGGGAGCTGTCACCGTCTGAGATATTGCTTGTAATGTTTTTGTCATAATTTATGCTTTAAATGACTTCTGCAGAGAAATACCGAGCACCATAATTCTATTTTTATTGAATGGGCATCTTACCAACACACCCACGCTCTTTGCTAATAACACTAGATTGACTATAGTTCCCTAATAGTGTTTGTCATTTGATTTTGTAGGCGTATATTTCTGTTTTCTCATGTTTTTATATCTTTCACGCTGTGTATCTGGCCTTGCTAACAGTGTCGAACATAAATCAACCGGCTGTAGAGTTACTGTCTTATCTTTCGGTGCCATATCGCACCCTCACGACTAGCTACATCTCTACACCGCCTGAGGAGTCCATCTCACTCCTCCACTGCCCTGTCTTCTTCTCGCACTGTCATAACAGCTTTAATTGAACATCGGTACTGGAACTGCAGTACTAGCACCGTGTTGTGTTTCTTTGCAGCTGGAGGTAGCTATAGACGCTGTACGGATTGCACCGCTGGGGCCTTTTTAAAAGTTCATAATTAAACGAGCTAAGGTAATACTGTTGAAGGATTAGCACACATTAATTCCGTGTTTTTTATTTTTTTAAATGTATTTACCCTCATGTTGTTGCAAACTGTTGTATGACTGACTTTCTTCTCTGATTTCTGTGCGATTATGGTACTGGAGCTTTTGAGCTTCAGAAGTACTGTTTGTACGACTGGTGTTTTATATTCCAAGTTTTCTGAAATCTTTATGGAAGAAACACACTGAAATCTATTTCAGTCATTATTTACTGGTAATCTTTTTCACCGGTTAATGACTAGAGAATGGGTCTGGGCTGTTAATGACTCTGAATCATTGAAACAGTGAGTTGAATTTGAGAAAGCATCTTGGCTGTTAATGACGGAATCATTGAATCAGTGAGTTGAACTTGAGAATGGATGTTGGCTTTTAGTGACTGAATCATTGAATCAGTGAGGCGAACTTGAGAATGGATCTTAGCTGTTATTTACTGAATCATTGAATCAGTGAGGTGAACTTGAGAATGGATCTTAGCTGTTATTTACTGAATCATTGAATCAGTGAGTTGAACTTGATAATGAATCTGGGCTGTTGATAACTGAATCACTAAACCTGTGAGTTAAACTTAACAACGAATCTGGGTTCCAAAATTTTCTTAAAGCTAAATAGATTTTAGAAACTATTCATAGCTTTCAGTCACGTGACCGGCTTGAAGACTTGGAGGGCAAAACATCCATAGAACTACAGCACGAGCCTGTCAATTTTCCATCTGTTTCACATCCGCAAATATTTAGATCACCTCTCAAAAGAATAAAACAAAGGTACAGTGGGTACGGAAAATATTCAAACCCCCTTAAATTTTTCACTCTTTGTTATATTGCAGCCATTTGCTAAAATCATTTAAGTTATTTTTTTTTCCTCATTAATGTACACACAGCACCCCATATTGACAGAAAAACACAGAATTGTTAAATTTTTGGGGGTCTATACTTTCCGTACCCACTGTATGTGAACAAAATGTTTTGGCCATTTGCAATCCATATTAAGCACCCGCGGCAATATTTCAATCATTACACAGTGCGACAAAACATTTTAAAAACACTTAAAAACACAAGTGCCTTAATATATTTTAAACAGTGATAATAAAATATCAAATTCAGTAATCTCTATATTAATGATGCATGGTTTACATAGGCAAGCAGATGAGGCTCGAATATGAATGCAGTCTGCTTAATGGTTCAGTGTTTTCCTTATAATGGTTTTCTATGGGAAACAATTTAACGTGAAATTTTGCACATTACGTTTATATTCTGGGTTCATCTGCTTGCCTGTACAAAATATACATCATCAATACAGTGTTTACTGAATTTTGCCTTTTAATATCTGCGTTTTACTACATTACTACTTAATGCAAACTGCGTAAAAATAGCTGGGGGTCAGTGGAGCAAAGCTTCGTTTTGCCCTCCAGGTGGGCGTTCCTATAATTGTGTGACGTCACGTGAAAACTATCAATTAACAGCAATGCTCTTCATGATTTAGACTATTTGAGAAAAGCAACCGTGGGCTGTTAAAAGATTGAATCATTGAATCAGTGTGTTGAACTTTCGAATGGATCTGTCCAATTTGTGAATGAATCACTCAGACCTGTTGTGTGAACTGCATCAATGAATTAATTGCAAGGATCTGCTTTAAAAGGATTAGTTCAAGACTTTTTGCATAATGGCTTACATTTTTGTTGCTCACACATACTGCAGAGGGTTAAGAATATAGTGCAAAAGATGTGGATTTCCCCAGTCTTAATTTGCTTTTATAATAATTTAAAAATTTCTCCTTTTTTGTCTTGCATAATGAAGTCATACAGATTTGGAATGACGTGAGGGGTGAGTAATTGATGTCAGACCTCAAATTTTTATGTGAACCATCCCTTTAAGGCAGGGGAAATGGTATAGATTAACATGTTGACATTTGGTGAGATGCAGAGAGCTGAGCAGCTCTGGATTGACATTCTATGCTCGCGGAGTTATTGGATTATGAAAGTGACCTGTCAACGTATGACTGACAGCTTTACAGGAAAATCACCGCCTAGCTTTATGGCTGCAGGACATGCAGTCACATCACGTTGAGTCCAAAACAATTTGAGTAGAGTTGCAGAGCAGGTTGGTTGGCTGGTTAGCATTCAGTTTGAATGAGTTAAACTCTGGCGGCAGTTGCTAGCGTGCTTATGAAGCTTGTATCTGCTGCAATTGCCTTGCTTCAGCTTTTAGTGATTAACAGACCTTGACAGGGTTCCTTTCAGTTTCTGAGCTTCTCAAGTACTGTAAGAAGCAGACTACTGAAAGATTAAGAAAGAGATGTTTTAGATGATTCTTATAGGACCTTGGGAGTGTGTGTGAGATTCAATCTGACATATTTCTCATGTCAAGGCCTGAAGTTACAAGCCCCGAGCTCTTAAAGACAGATCTCTGGCTCAAACCGTGGGACCATCCTCCTCATTCAGCAGATTTGAAGCTGAACAGCCTTGCATGGGCATTATTAAGACAATGTTCACTATGTCAGCAATCCGAGTCCTCCATAATTAGAAATCTGACCATGTTTAAGCGAACAGATTCGTTTTTAACTGCTGCACTCTTGGGCATCAGTCAGTGCTGGAAAACTGATTAGATTCCAGTCAATTGTAGCCGGTGGTTAAAGCGGAGTTGGGTGATGTGACTGTCTGTTGTTGTTGTTTTGTTTGCATGTAACCAGATGACGCAGGTTCCTTTATCCTTCCCATGAGGCAGACACATATTGCATTTGTTTTGTGCCACAAACACCATTATGTAGCACAGACTGGGGCTAGTTGCCATTAGGGTTGTAACCTAAAACTGGTTCTTGAAAGTCAACGCTTCAAAGTGTTTTTATTTACAGAAATTGACTCAAATATTTAACATACCCTGGGAAATATATTCTGGAGTATAAAGTGTGACAACTAGCCACCGGTCTCTCTATGTTGTGTTGTGATTGAATTTGAGCTTCATTGTGGAGTTATTTGGATGTGTTTGCTAGCATACACTGCAGTATAGAAGATCTGTAACTTCTATTACAGAGGCTTACAAGATTATGGCTGAGATATACATTATACATTGAGGATGCAACAGCTCAGACAACCACAAATGAATGCATCTCTCTTGATTAAGCAAATGTGCTTGTCATTCTTTCCCACCCACGTTTTATCTACAGCCTCATTGCAGCAACCGTCTCCCCAGAGTAAACTGAGGTTAAGTGACATGCTAAAGTGCACAATAACAACGTGGATCTCAGTAACTCCTGCTTATGATCCAACTTGTAATATTTAAGTTATCTAATAAGACCCATAATTACTTCAGTTTCATCATTCCATCTTTATAGCTCTACAGGTGCATCTCAATGAATTAGAATGTCGTGGAAAAGTTCATTTATTTCAGTAATTCAACTCAAATTGTGAAACTCGTGTATTTTAAGCCTTTACTTTCATAGAAATGTTTTGTGGTTTTGATTCAGAGCTCATTTTTATTTCATTGCAGTTTAATACTTTGTAAATGGAGCTTTATATTTTAAAGAGAATATACAAAAGCACCAACTTTGTACTAATTATTTATTATCTTGCATAATGGTGTTTCACTTCATTTTCTGTTCAGTGACTCATTGTGAAGCTGAAAGTCTTCAAGAATTGCAAATTGTCTTCCAGCCATCACAATCCTGTGTGACACTGTATAAAAAGCAAATGCAAAGCTGCAATTTCACACTTAAGTCTGTTTACCCAACAAACACAAGCTGTTGTATTTGTCGGATCAATCTGTGATGGCAGAGACATTGTGTAGCTGGATAAAAAGGGCTTTTTCTTATCACTCCACTTCGGTTGCAGAGGGCCCATTAGACTTTCATAAACGTCTGTCCAGACAAGTCCAGCGAGTCCTGACTGATGTTCCATCAGATGTGCTGCTGGAATGCACTACTCAGGGGAATTCACTAAAAATGAATTGCACCTGACAAAAGCTTTGTTTATTTGCATGTGAGATCTGCAGAAGCGCCAGATTGTAGAATTCCGTGAATCAGGGAATGCCAAAAACAGCCAAAAATTTGTATACACTATCATACAAAAGAAATTAATACTTTAATTTAGCAAGTTTTCAAATAAATGCTGTTCTTTTGAACATTCTATTCATCAGAGAACCTGAAAAAATAATGTTTAATGTTTTCCCCCAAATATTATTAAGCTGCACAACTGTTTTCAACATTGATAATAACAAGAAATGTTTCTCAAGAACCAAATTAGCATATTAAAATGATTTCTGAAGGATCAAGAATGGCTGCTGAACATTCAGCTTTGCTATCACAAAAATAAATTATATTTTAAAATATGTTCATATGGAAAACACTTCTTTTAAATAGTAATATTTCATAATATTACTGTTTTTATTGTATTTTTTTAATCAAATAAATGCAACCTTTGTGAAACATTGTGATAACATTGATAATAACAAGAAATGTTTCTCAAGAACCAAATTAGCATATTAAAATGATTTCTGAAGGATCAAGAATGGCTGCTGAACATTCAGCTTTGCTATCACAAAAATAAATTATATTTTAAAATATGTTCATATGGAAAACATTTCTTTTAAATAGTAATATTTCATAATATTACTGTTTTTATTGTATTTTTTAAATCAAATAAATGCAACCTTTGTGAAACACTTCTTTAAAAAATATAAAATCTTACCAACCCAAAACTTTTAAACAGTATTACATTTATTTCACATAATATTTCCTCTAATTGTTTGAAAATAAATCTATATATAATAGTAAATCTAAAAATAAAATTATTCTAATAAATAAATAAATAAAAAAAAAAGGATAAATCTAAAAGAAGAAAAATTCTTGAAATAGATCTTGGTGGTAAATCTTTCGATCACTACTGTATACTTACTATATACTTGTACTATATGTATGAATTTGTATTGGCCATGTGGAGACAGCAGCAGGAAAAGACAGAAACTGTGCACTTCATTACTGTGACATAAGGAAGGCTTGATATGGCAGATCATCTCTACATTTTCCATGAACTGACACATAATTTGTCCACACACAAACAGAACCATACATAACCTATTTTCCACTTTAATTGGATTAATTTGGCATTTCTAAGAATGTTTTCAATCATTTCGCACCCTTTAACATCATATGCAAAGCTCTTTCACCTCTCTAATGTACCAGATGTCTCAGGGTTGTTTTGCCAGCATGCTTGCATATGTCCCCAAAGGCCTTTCTCAGAATCTGTCTCTTTGACAATGGAGATTATCATAATGTAATTTGATGCTGCTGTGTAACTGAATGGGCTTTTAATGTTTAGCCTGTTGATAATGAGAGTCTTTTCCTAGAACGAGCTCAGGCTTTGCTAACACATCTCATACTGTGTCTGTGAGACAGCGAGCGTTCACCTCGGATGCAAATTCCACAGAGAAAATTGATGTGTGCACATCCGCCATACTTTTCTCTGTTTTAGTTAGAGTCTCGGGTGAAGGTAAAGAAAAAATATAGAGAAAGAAATATGAGATCGCAGCTTCCCACAGCGTTGACTCGTTTCACAGACCGAATGCTACTGGAACCCTCTGCACAGTACAGCAATATTTTCTCTGCTTTATTTGCAAGGAGATCCCAGAAAGTGTGCAAACAGAAACTAGTCCAAGAGCAGCTTTATTAGAATCTGGTTTCATAGTCATTCTGCTGACTGCCAATCTCTACCTGGCCATGAAAGCAAATCTTCTGATTTCCCTTGACTGGCTGTATGCTGCTCAGGTAGCTCATGGGACTGAATGAAACAATCAGGCCAATCAACACTGTTCAGGATCACGCTGCCATAAATGTGATGCCGACCTGCCAAATACTGCATTCATCAGTCTAATGGCTGGGTGAGCCTTCCAGATATAGAGTTTGAGAATCACCATATTCATGTGTGGATTCATATGGCATTCCGGTTCTTGACCTACTTGCATTACTGATGCGAAGAACTTGACTTGGTCTTCAAGTGGTGAGAGGTCAACATCTCAAACAGATCAGATAAAATGAGTGTGCATTGCTGTTTCCAAACCTAGTGATTCTATAGAATCATATACATAATTCATATTATGAGGCAGAACTGCATGCACTCATTATTGCAGTGAGCTTTATAAAGAAATTAATCCAAAATGGTGGATGATCTGTGAAAAATGTTGATTATATATATTTTACAGTGAAAGGCATGAATAAAAATAGGGTGGGCGATATGACCAAAATCTTATATTGCGATGTGAGTCATTTTATTTCACAGTAACGAGCAATATCATGATATAGTTAAGTTATATGTGACCCTGGACCACAAAACCAGTCTTAAGTCGCTTTGGTATATTTTTAGCAATAGCCAAAAAAAACATTGTATGGGTCAAAATGATCGATTTTTCTTTTATGCCAAAAATCATTAGGATATTAAGTAAAGATCATGTTCCATGAAAATATTTTGTAAATTTCCTACTGTAAATATATAAAAACTTAATTTTTGATTAGTAATATGCATTGCTAACTTCATTTGGACAACTTTAAAGTAGAGGTCTACACGGGCTTTAAACCGAAGCCCGAACCCGACCCGTACCCGAGATCGTCTGACCTGGCCCGACCCGACCTGAGCGGCACAGTTAAATTTAGAGCCCGAACCCTACAACTTTTTTTTTTTTTTTTCCACAACGAATAGCCAATTAAAAAAAAATGCTGTATTTCACGATTGCATGCAACGGTCAGTAAACAAATACATGTAAAGAAACAGAATCATTAAGGCTCGGCCAGTTCACAAGGCAAAATAAAAAACACTTACCATTTATGAAAGTTTATGAACATCAGGTGCAGCGGTCACATAAATTCTGCAGAGTTTTTGAATGGTTGTATACGACAAGACGATAATTCTTCCATCGTGCAAATTATGGTCATTTCCGTCAGTTAAGGCTCGTTAGCATTCGGCCTGCTTTAAATCAGACACAGAGATTCAGTGCGGTAAGATCGCATTTATTTGAATTAATTATATCATTTATTTGAATTAGAGAGAGAGAGAGAGAGAGAGAGAGAGCTGAAAGTTACTTCAAAAACAGCATTTTACCCCCTCATTGTAGAGAAATATAAAGTTGCGAGTCAGTAGCCTGTCGAAGCTATTTTACAAATAAAAGTTTCTGTGCTGTGTTGTCGTGTGCACTAATGTGTGTGCATGCGTCTATGAAAGCAGCGTAGCCTACTGCATATACAGTAGTTTTAGTTTAGCTATAAACCTGAGCCCGACCCGAGCCCAAAGCTATTCATTAAACATTAACCCGAACCGAAACCCGAAAGTATTTCAAAAGTAGGGTAGCAGACCTCTACTTTAAAGGCGATTTTCTCAGTATTTAGATTTTTTTGCACCCTCAGATTCCAGATTTTCAAATAGTGTACCTCGGCCAAATATTGTCCTATCCTAACAAACCATAAATCAATGGAAAGCTTATTTATTCAGCTTTCAGATTGTCACACACAGTCAAGAGACAAGAGGAGTTCAGGTAAACAGAGGGGTTTATTGACAATGTGGTGCTGGTTAGGATCGAAGGCAGGTGAGTAAGGGAGATATGAGAGAGTTCTGGGGATCTTAGCTTCTTGGTAATCTGGGTGTGATAGTAGTAGGAATCCTGGAGATGAACCGGGGCTGAGGAGAATTGGAAGAGCAGAGACTGAATGGACTTCTGGAGGTAAGGAAACAACAGTTAGTAAAGCTTGTAATGAGTCTGGCAATGTTCAGGTAGTGAACGGTAGACCGGACACTGGAATGCTGAGTGGAGTGAGAAGATATAGCGGGCTTAATTGGGGATGCAGGTGCAGGTGATCAGAATTCGGGTGATTGGGATCTAGTGTGTGTCGGAGGAGGTGACTGTGCTGACGTGAGTGATTGCGATGATCTCCTGACATTGATGATGTATAAATCTCAATTTAAAAAAATTGACCCTTATGACTGGTTTTGTGGTCCAGGGTCACATATTTGCTTTAAATAAGGTCTTTATGATATCAAAATTTTTGATACCATATAGAAATTTCATAGTTCTAGTCACCAGTGTCAATATCACAAAAAACTAATACTAGCCTAAATTAAAAAGCTCAAGCTCACTGAAGATAAGAAAACAGTCAGTGATTAAATAAGAACAAGAAAATAATTACAAGCAATATGAGAAAAAAAAAAGAAAAAAAAAACAGTAGAACAAATAAAGAAATACTACATACATTCTATAAAGTAATCAAATGTATAAAAACACTGCATATTCTTCACTGTGTAAATTAAATATATTTATTATTATTAAAATTACCAAAGTGATTTAGTCAAGAGCAGTGAGAGATTTTCTCTTTTGTTGTTTGAGTAACATGAATGACAGACATCAGGAATATTAGACAAAATAACTGTTCAATACTCCCATGCTCTATGACAGCGTGCATATATAGCAAAATTAGTTCTCTTTCACTGCTGATTGCATTTCAACAGTTTAAAATCACTTGTTTTTAAACCGCAATTCTTAAAAACGTGTGCAAACGATACGTTTTCTTGACCTCGTAGCACAGCAACGTGAGCGTGTAACCATGATAGAGACGATAGTCCAAAATCTCTACCAACAAATTTCTACCTGTTAATCGTGTTTACTGGTATATCGCCCATCCCTAGATCAGCATAATTAAAATTGTATTTTTACTTGGTATGTCTGTATTTTTAGGCCCTGTTTTCATTAGCTTAGCAACATGCTAACAACAAAGGCTCATGAAAAAACTGCTTAGTTGGTTTAAATTAATCTCAGACTGGCCAAACTGGTCTTCATCTGGTTTATACTCAAAGAAACGTCAGTAAAAATAGTGCCCGATGTATTGTGTAAATATGAGGGAATGTTCTGTATTGTTTTTTCCAAAAGTGTTTTAACTATATTTTCCACCTTAAGCAGGTTTCGCTGGTCCTAGCTGGTTTCCGAAGGTCATAGGTTGTTTAAACTGATCTCTGTCCAAGCTAGTCTTCAGCAGGTTTACACTCTCAGAAATATAGGGTACAACGGGGCTAAAGGCACACCCTAAGAAAAAAAATTGCATTTCACTGCACCCAAAGTGTATGATTGCAGAAAAGATATATACCTTTGTATTGAACATTTATGGAGCAACAGATTTTGTGTGAAAATAAATCCTACAAGTCATTTATTTTGTTTAAAAATCTTATACATTTATGAGGTGGCAAGGGGGGCCTTTTACCCCACACACGGGGTAAAAGGCTCACCAGCATTGTGTAAAAGGCATACAGTATTGATACAAATACTTTTGCTAAAATAATGTTTTGTTTAATAATGTCTAAGTTAATACTTGCTCAAAACAATCACTTTAGCAAAGTTTGTACTATTTTCTGCTTATTTTGATAAATAAAAGAATTAAGTTTTGTTCAATAAATATACTGTCTTTAAAATATGTTAATATAAAACATATATTTTAAAATACAGAAACAAAATTGTTTTAAAAAGTAGAGATCCCATAATAATTTAATATAGATTTACAGTAGTAACAACAAATTATATTTTATTACATGATATGATTAATATCATGTTTTTAAATATGATGGTTTCATTCCAAACATTGTGATTATTTCTAAGATGGACACCCGACATAATATATGATATTTACCATCTGAATCTAAGCATGTCATTTCAACAAATGAAAAAGTCAGCCTTCTATTAATTATTATGTTAATTATTGTGCCTTTAGCCCTAACAGCAGGGGTGCTTTTTACCCCAAATACCATACTTTTACATATTCTTTCATTATTTAAAAACTGTTGCTTTAATTATCTTAAACAAAACTGAAAATCATAAAGAAGACCTTTGTCTCAAACTATATTCAATATTCAATTTTAGCGATTCTCATTTGCTACTTAAATCTACAACATTTGAAAAATCATCAAACGTTAGATCAAGTAAGCACAGAATCAACTTTGCGTTGCTGCACACGATAGCGTCAAGGGTCAGACAAATTTGCATGTGCATCTTGAAAAGCGGATGTTTTGGAAAGTGCTATGCCAAGTTTTTATTAAACCATCTAGTGGTTTAGAGGAAAATAATATCAAAGGCACCTTTTACCCGTTGTACCCTACATAAAAACAGATCCCAGTGTATCTGTGCTTGTAATTGTTTCAATCTGAGTGAATTTTCCGTATTGTTTCTCAGATGTGTTTGACCTGTATTTTGTATTACGCATTACATTGTACTGTGTTTTAAGGTTTGAGAAAATGTCTGTAAACTTAATGGATAATGTCCTGTCAGAAAATTATCAGTACCTTTTCCATTTTTGTCTTACAGTTGGATGTCTATTCAGACAACAGAATAGCCAACTAAGAGCTGCAATGTTTTTATTTTTTATTTTATTTTATTTTTTTAGCAGTGAAATTAGTTGGTGGTCAAGCGTGTGGCCCATTAAGAGCATCTGAATTGTTCACTTGCTCGTGAGGCAATTCACTTTTGGAAGAGAACTTAGATATGTGGGTATGCAAATATGCAGGTAAATGCAGTTGACTTAAGGCTCATTGTGGCGGACCCTTTCTAGTGAATATTGAGTATATGAACTTTGGTTAATATTTGTTTTTTAGGCCATTGTCTGATTCAAACAGTCAATTGAGTGGAGGGAAAATCGATTACTGTCCGACGATCCACAATTGAGAGTGTCAAATTAGTCCCAGGCTCTGGGATAGTGAAGACAGTCAGCGGAACAATCTATTGCTTGCAGACAAGATGCTTATCTGGGAAACGCATATGTCCTGGCTCACCTTGCTTCGGCTTTGTTTCGCAGTTACATGGTAATCTAGGAGCGTCATGACGGTGGGTGTCAGAACACGGAGACTGGGATCTTGAGGAAGGAAAGAATGCTTTTATTCTCATAGAGTGAGCAAGTCCAAGGTCAAGGTGCTCTTGGATGCTATAGTTTCACACATACATCACAGGAAGACAACAAAACACCTGAGGACGAGTGAAGAGGAGTAAGTGAGCAGAAAAGAGAAGCAGCCTTTGAAATAAAGCAGCATACAGTCGCCAGTGTTGCGGGCAATGTTTTTTATGTAATCGGATGGCTTTACTTCAAAATGCTATTCAATAAACTTAGATTATAATATCAGTTCAAAAATTATTATTATTATTTTTTTTTAATTAATGTGTTTTTAAAAATAGTACAGTGACTCTGTTTATTTAGTCACTGGCAAATACAACCAAAAGCCAAACTTTAGAAACAAAGTTTTAACATAACTCGTTACCTGTTAATGCAAGTATAAAACAATACTATAACTTTATTTTGCATTAAAAGTAAATATGTAACATTAGTTACTGTGCTTTTAATGAGTAACACAATAATGTTCTGTAAAATCCCCCCTCCAAAAATGAAACATATGCAATTATTATTTAATTATATATTAAAAATTTTAAAGTAGCACAGTTTTTACTTTAAAAGTAATGTTTCTACACTGTCAGTTGCAATATATTGTATTTATCCTTTAATTGGCAAAATCTTTTATTTTTATCTCTGCTGTCAAAAAGAGCACAAAATGAAAATGTTACAGAGGTATGTTTGTTCTGATTCAATTCCCTGTAAATTCATTTTATGTTGTTGTCTCGTCAAGTTAGCAATGTGCATCGCACACTGTCCTAAGCAGCAGAAATAGCTTTGGTGACGACTGTCCTTGCAAGCTAATGCGCGACCCGTTCACCCATCGTGCGTCAATTTGTTTTTGACCTTGTCCCACGCTTGCTCTTGAGGCTTCTGGTTGCATCATAATCAGTTACAGTCTTTTGAATACCTTCATGCATTCGTTAATAAGGTTAGAATATATTTTGTGGCATGGCTGTGTAAGATATTAGATTAGAGCAGCTTAGTTGGTGTATCTGGACCATCCCATGAGAAAACAGTCTTGTCCAATGTCAGAGCCTGGTGCATTTGCTTTCCTGGCTAGATGAAGCACAAGTTTACTTATGTAATGTACCGTTACAAGCAACACACACACACAAAGGCACAGAGAGTAAATGATAGATATGTGGCTGCTTTATGAGCAAATGCAGCCCTGGGCCCGTAATGAGCCGCAGTATGAGTTTGAATGAGTTCACTGCACAGAGCGACTTTAATGAAACGGTCTAATGACATCAACTCGAGCAGGGAAAGATAAAGATGACATACTGTCCTATAATAATCAAAGTGAACTTCAACGCTAATGTCAGGCATGTATTTTCGGGCGTCATTCTGTTGTTGACGCAATTTCAAGGTGGCACCCGGGGCGAAATCATGAAGTATTTTGCACTTGAAGATGGTCTTTGTTTTATCTCAGCAGAGCGCAACTTCTTCTTTCATCATGACATTTGCTTGCATGCAGTGTTGAGGGTAACGCATTACAAGTAACACGAGTTACGTAATCAGATTACTTTAAGTAGCTAGTAAAGTAACGCGTTACTTTTTAATTTAGAAGGAAATATCTGAGTTACTTTTTCAAATAAGTAACGCCAGTTTCTGTCACGTCTCACTATGGTGTGGGAGCGTACCAGGAGTACATCAACACAGGAGAATTTAATGTCTTTAAGGGAACCAGGAAAACCACACGTAGCAGGAGAGGTTGCCACATCCACAGACATTCACAATACCGGATGACCAAACTTAACACAGGGCTCACTATAAATACACAGGACTAAAGGATGGGATGACGAGACACACCTGGAACTAATGAAACAAACATAATTAGAACAGGAACAGGAAGAACCAAATAAGGGCATGGAAACATGGGGAGCAAAACACACACAAAACACGGAACAGAGTCTGACAGTTACTTTGTTTCCCATGTCTTGACTGACAGCTCTCGTGTTGCCATCTTGAGAGAAATCGGGAGTAAGTGCAGAGGCGTTGTGCATGCTTTGTGAACATGATGCTTACTGTAGTTCTGGACTAAATATGAACATGTATTTACTCATCTCACCTGCACAAAAACAGATTCAGTATTCCTCAAAATGAATAAAATCAGTCAAATGCAAACTCAGAATATTAAACAAACCTGCAATAATTAAATATGTTAAATAAGACAAATATCATTTATGTATTTAATCCCATTTTATTAACCAATGTCTTTGCTACTGACCTTCGATGATCCAATTCAACAACATATGGGTTTAATTTTTGTTATTGCTGAATAGTGTATTGATGAATAGTCTTCTCCTGCGTCATATTCTTCATGCAATTTGTTTGAGCTGCGCCCTCTACTATTTAGACATGAATTTGCATTTCCTTCAGCCTGAGGCGTATTCATTTCACTTTTGTTGTGAAAGGGCTTTTACAATACTTTTTTATATTAAAAACAAGCAAGCAAGCCCTGCCCAGATTTAAAAAGTAGGCCAACTCAAAAGTAACGTAACGCATTACTTTCCATAAAAAGTAACTAAGTAACATAATTAGTTCCTTTTTTAGGGAGTAATGTGTTACTTTTAAAAGTAACTTTCCCCAACACTTGCTTGTATGGTACAGTAAATAGTTTTTTTTCTTAACTGCACCTTCTGATTATTTGTCTTCACATATTTGCATTTGTTAATCTTCGGTTTAATGCAACAGACACCATATGAATCATATGAGTCATCATGATAGTTTGTATCAGTTTGAATGATTCATAAAAAGCACTCACATACCACTTGAGATTAGCAAAATAGTATTTTGAGTAGAATGAAAGCTAGTGGGATTAGTGGTACATGATTCACAATTTCCAAAATTAAACTTTTATGTTGTAATCCTTTCTAATAATATACATCACTCAATGAATATAAAATGTCTTTTCAGGTTTTTCAGTCAAATACATTCTACTTGATATGGAAATGCTTCTACTTATACATCAAATGGTTAACATGCAAATCTGCATGAGTAATTAAACATATGGGAACTGTGACTTTTCTGTGGAGTTTTAGTGAATGTCATTTAAATTTCCTCAATTATTGAAGCAGCCACGCTTGGCAGCGTTGTAGTAACTATACCAACCCTTGCCAGTGGAGCTATTTGGAAAGCGACCTAGAGGACGTGTGTGCATTTCTGAGCGGCACTTGTGAAAATGAGCTGTGGATGGAGTCCTCAAGAGTGCCGTGATGATAACCTCGCTCAGCTCTCCTCACGTGCTGAATGAGATCCGTGGAGCCGATGCTGTTGCTTGCTGATGAAGCATAAATCAGCTAAATTATGAGAGACTTAGACCGAATCTATTTACATGAAGACGTGCTTGATGTGGTGATCAGAAACCGTTTCACAACATTGACAATCTGTTTAATTAACAAGGATTGACGTGTAACCATAATGTGATGTTTACAACAGTCGTAAGGCTTCTAATCACCACATGTAATCCATCTGCTGGAGGTTGAAGATGTAAATGTCCACATTTCTGCACCGCCTACACTGGTGCCCTTATGTTGTATTTTATATCACTGTTGCCGCCTTAAACATGCTGCATTGTGACACCTACCTTTCTGTAATTTATACCCATCTGGTGGGCTTTGTCTTTCTGGTGCATGTCTCAGAAGTTCCCCAGGCTGGAAGGTCAAACTTTAGGTAAAGCCGTCAGCCCATCTAAAAGAAAACCGTATCGACACGGCACACAGAAACTCTCACAGTCTCAGAAAATGCGGATATCTTGTGTTGTCGTTATCCTAATTGATTTTTATTAACGCCTGACATCTAATTGGTGACACCAGTGGTTCTCGACTGGTATTGCTACAGGATTCAGATTTTTACATTGGACATCAATAGAGATATACAGTATATACTATTTTTTAGTTAAAAGGTTATCAGTTATTGAATATCCAGCACTGTTTTCATAAATTGCTTTTTACAGGCATTTGTTTTTAGTGGAGTAAAAAAGTGTAAAAGCAAAAGAAGAAATGACCGTTTAGAGGGCAAGAAAGGTTTGCTTAAATATAATGCCATTATTAATAATAATTCATAATAAATGTTAATCGTACATTATTGTTCAAGCGTTTGGGGTCGGTAAAAAAGTCTTCTATACTCACCAACACTCTTAAAAATAAAGGTGCTTCACGATGCCATAGAAGAACCTTTTTGTCTAAATGGTTCCATAAAGAACCTTTAACATCTGAAGAAACTTTCTGTTTCACAAAAGGCTCCTTGTGGCGAAAGAAGGTTCTTCAGTTTATATAGAGATAAGAAAAAGATGGTTCTTTGTGGAACCAAAAATGTTTTTTTTTTATGGCATCGCTGTGAAGAACCTATTAAGCACCTTTATTTTTAAGAATGAAGGCTGCATTTATATGATCAAAAATATAGTAAAAACAGTAATATTGTGAAATAGTATTATATCATTATTTATATAATATTTAAAATAAATGTTTTCTGTTTTAATACGTTAAAATGTTTTTTTTTTTTTTAAATGTAATTTATTCTAATTTCAAATCTGAATTTTCAGCATCATTAATCCAGTCTTAAGTGTCACATGATCCTTCAGAAATCATTCTAATATGTTGATTTGGTGCTTAAGAAACATTTTCAATTATTATCAATGTTGAAAACACTTGTTTCTTAATATTTTTGTGAAAACCATATATTTTTTCCTTTTGAATAGAAAGTTCAAAAGAACAGCATTTCTTTAAAATCTTTTGTGACAATATAAATGTATTTACTGTCACTTTTGATCAATTTGATGCTGAATAAAAGTATTAATTAAAAATATTTTATAGGCTATTTATACATAAAAATAATTATCATGAGACATAAGAAAATATTATGAATCATTTTCTTGACCTCAAGTGGTCAACCAACACCAGAACCAAAATTATATGCAAACAAAGAAACCAACATTGAGTTGAATGAAAATATCCATGTTGCTTTTGCTAATTTGACTAGATTCTTCCAAAGATTCATTTGCATTTCCAGAATACTGTAGAGTACATCAACGTTTTTTCCTCGCTTTGGTAAGACTATTTTTATTTTGCAGTCCTAACTTTGTCTGATAATGAAGTTGCACTTTACTATTTGCATTTCGCATAGTTTTGTTTTGTTTTCCTTGCTGTCCTCGACCTGTCTATTCTGTTAGAATAGACTTACGAGTTGTGAACCACTGATCTAGGGAGTGTTACTTTGGGTACCCTGGCATTGCTGTTTTCCTATGTGGCCTTTCTCAGGGTTGGAGGTGGCTGATGCTGATGGCCCAGCTGCTGCCTGTGTCTGATTTAACGGCCCGGCTTCAGGAAATGGCTGCTCATGAGTCCAGGCACGTCACAGTCTCCAGACCAGAGGAAGTTCACTGCTATTCACCACTGATGCCTAAATGAGACTCTTCTGTCCTGCAAGGCTCTGGCACACACACCTCGCTCTCTCTCTTTCACAATGTCAGATAACAGCACTTCCTTTTCTGAGACACTTCATTCTTATCATTTCCTGCTCCAGCTCTGTGATGAATCACTGTTTTTTTTCTGGTTAGAGGCCCGGCAAGCTAATTCTTCTTCCCTTGCTCCAGACACTTTGACCCTTCATTTTCTTTCGTTTTTGGCTCGTTTACAAGTAAATTTATTGTGTGTTTTAAAGTAGATGTGCTCTCTGAGAGTGACACAATTAATGCAGGTCTAAGGTCTATATCATTTATCTTCAGATCTGATTAACCTGTCAGGACAATGATAGTGGAGAATGATGAATTCATCACCTAAACATCCATCCGTCTGTCTGTCTATCGTCCTACAGTACTTATTCCGTCTATTCTGTTTATCTTCTGTCATTCTGTCTATCATTCTGTCATTCTATTTATCTATTTATTCCATTGTTCTATTTATTGTTCTATCATTATCACTCAATCTATATCCTTCTATCTATTGTTTTAAAGTGCCCCTATTATGCCTTTTCGAATATTACCTTTCATGCAGTGTGTCATGTAGCTGTATGTGAACATAAACTATCTGCAAAGTTGTGAAGCCGACAGTGCATGATAAATAAAGTTATTGTTTATAAAAAAAAAGAGTCGGCTCGCAATTGCCTAAACGAGTCGTCAGGAATTCAAATTTTATTCTGTTATGGCTCTACATCACGAAGTAACACATTTGCATAATGTCTGCCCACGTTCTACGTCGCCAACTTGCCCGCCCACAAACAGTAAAATTTCTGTGTGGTTAACATCATGTCGAGAAGACACTGTATCCTACGCTGTGAGAGTAAATTTGTTTTATCACATCTTATAATTACCACAAACTTGTTAACACTTGACACTTACCACTGAGAAACGTCCTGCTCCAGTCGTGCTTGCGAATCAGTCTCTTGTCGATCAGCCAGTTCAACCGTTTCATCATCAGTCTCCGGCTCGAATTGGTAAGGTACAATCGAAACCATCTTTTCTATGTATTGACAAGTCTCCAGGGCTGTCATTCCGTCATGGCAATGGGCATTTCATTTTCCCATTTCACTTCGACCGCTGTATGCGGTAGACCAATCCAGAGCCAATTTCTCTACGGACCAATCACAAAGGACTGCGCCATCTGACCAATCACAGCAGTGAGGGCTCACGGAAAGGAGGGATTTAGAGAGACAGATTCTTTGAACTGCTTCGCACAAGTCGTTTACGAATCATTTAGAAATGAGGTAAAATTAAATCTATTTTTTAAGAAAACTAACGTGTTTTCTGACCTTGCATGCATTTAAACCTGTTTTAGGAGACTCATAAAACAATATTAGCAACCTTAAAAATGGCATAATACGGGCACTTTAATATTCTGTCTATCATTCTAGGTATCGTTCTGTTGTTCTAGCTATTGTTCTATCATTCATCCATCGTCTGTTCATTCATTCATTCATTCATTCATCATCTGTTCTGTTGTTCATTCATTCATTCAGTATCTCTTCTGTTGTTCTAGCTAGCTATCATTCATTCATTCATTCATTATCACCTGTTCTGATGTTCTATGGTAGCTATTTTTCATTCATTCATTCATTCATTCATTCATGAGGCCTTCAACCTTCAAACATAGCTTAGTATTAGTATTAATACTGCTGTCATATAGTTGTAATGTTTGTTTTGTTGTCAGACCCACTTTTTGTACATTGTATTGGACAGTAAAAAATTTTTTTTGGAAGCATTAAGATAAAATACAGGTAAATTTATCAAATAATTTCAACTACAATCAGTGTTTTGTGTTAAAAAAAATTATTTATTTTTTTTGGGGTAAGTGGCTGTCTAATAAGCAGGATAATGTACAGTCACCCCATCATTATCGCAACCCCCAAAGAAAGGTTGATCCTGATCACCCTGTCTGGGTTTATTTTACGATAATGACTGACTCACTGTACATTACATATATTACATATTTTAGTCCCTTACATATATTAGAGATGTCAGCAGTACTTGAACCAACTGTTATTTTACCAAGAAACTTGGCAAAGGTCTATATACTTAATGAAGGAGCACCAGACAGCGCAACAAGAAATTCAGCTTTAGCTGCGGTCGACAAAGGTCAAAATAAATGAGAAACATTGTGAAAAGATAAAATATCACAATCATAGACGGGATGAGATTTCACAGAGGACCCCTGAGTCAGCTGAACATAATTTATCCCATAATTTTAATACATTTTTGTGAATTCAATGTAATCTTACCTATAGGGCAAAAGTAGTTCCATCCAAATGGGCCTACAGACAGAATAGGAATATAATTCTGTTGTGTTCCACTGACTGAGACATTTTCCTTCACAATTCAATATGTCATGACAAGTTGCAGATGTCAGGTGAAGTGCTGTACCAAATACTCCCACCATGCAGCAAAATTAGGTGTGTATGCCCAGAAATGCTGAGCTATTGCTTTTCGAAATTGATCTGTGCTAACTGGCCCGGCCTCTCCATCTCTGCCTGTCTCTCTTTCTCTCTCTCTTCTCTGTTCCAATCGAACCAGTAGTTCATCAGACGGTCCCGGTCTGCGCCTCGCCGCCGTGACATCACCGTTTCCGATTCTCACGGCGTGTTTGAGTTGATGACTCTGTTTGTGCATTTTAGCATTTGCTTCTTTTTGTGTCAGGTAACACATTCAGTCACATCCACCTGGGGAGGACGACAGGCTTTAAGACAGCACGTGAATTCTAATGGCTTTATCGGTCCCCTGCAGCTGGCTTTGGCTTTTTCCACCGTATGGTCTCCTCCCACAGCACATTGCATATGCCTCTTCAATTGGGGTCATGGCTCAGGCTGATAGTGAACTGTATTCCTTCCTAACTGGAGGGCTCCCTGCACCGGCCGTCAATCTGGCAGCGCGTAGCAGATTGGCTGGTGGTTTTGCTGCGGCTCAGGATTCATTCCACTGGCTTATATTGTGTCATTCTATGAATTAACAATGAAGATTGATGACACTGCCACACAACAGTGACAATCAGTCCGGGCTTTGAATGTGACTCGGATTTCATATATTGCGCATATGCAGAGCATGTGCGTGTGAGGTAATCGTGTGTAGGATATGTACTGTGGAATTGAAGTTGGAAGCAAAATGCTTTTACCAAGTCATAGATTAATCTTATCTAAGAATGATGTGCTATTCAATATCTTTTTTTTTTTTT
>NW_015544171.1:304002-333521 GCF_001515605.1 Sinocyclocheilus anshuiensis
ATTTTTTTTTTTTTTTTTTTTTTTGCATGTCTCATTTTGGATTTGGAGAGGAGACAAGATAATATAATATAATATACACATAATATATAATACACACGTAATTTAATATTTATACAGTATGTGTGTTCTTATATGCTTTTCAAATAAATTATGGTTGAATTAAAAATTGTTGGGTAACACTTTACAATAATGTTCCATTTGTTAACTATATTTAATGCATTAACTAACATTAACTAACAATGAGCAATACATGTGTTACAGTATTTATTAATCTTTGTTAACGTTAGTTAATAAAAATACATCTATTCATTGTTACTCCATGTTAGCTCAGGTCCATTAAATAACATTAATAGATACAACTTTTGATTTTAATTTTGGAATCAACATTAACTAAAATTAATAAATGCTTTAGAAGTATTTTCATTGTTAGTTTATGTAAACTATGTAGTTAACTAATTGTTAGTTTATGTAAACTAATGTAGTTAATTAATGTTAACAAATGGAACCTTATTGTAAAGTGTTACCAATTGTTTTCATCAGGTGTTACACATTTAATATTTGATATAATATATTATTTTTCAGAGAACATTTTAGTAATTTATTTTGGCTTTAGTACAATCCAGTGATATATTTTTCCACACACACAGTATAAAGAGGTCATTATACACAAAAATATATTTAGCTGCCTTTATATTTTAGGACCTGGGGCCGGTTGCATAAACTGCTTAGACTAGTCTTAAAAGTTAGTCATCTAATTCTTTTTCTTCAAGACTGGTCATAACTTTGTAAAGTCAGTTACATAAAAAGGTAGACTGGTCTAATTTTAATCTGAAAAGTAAGACTTGGTTAACTGCTACTGTAACTAGTTCTTAAGACTCAGTCTTAATATAGAGACTATGTTAACGCAACTGACCTCTGGGTCCATTGCAACATTTTAGTGTCAGTTTGAACACCTCTGATGTAGACCACTTGGCCACAGCTTCAATAGTATTTAATAAATTTTACGTGCTGCAAATGTATTTTATTTTGTTGCTTGATTTTTTCCCATGTCTGTGGAAGTGTGTACGTGTGTTGGAGGAAAAACCTTAATTGCCTGGTTAAAGTGAGATGTCAGTGTTTTTGACAACTGTGAATGAGGCAAAATCAAAACATGCCAGCCGTGAGGCAAAAACCTAAATGTTGAGGCCCAGCGGATATGCCTCCATTTTAAGCCCTGCTATAACTGTGTGAATGAACACCTGTGTCTGCTGGGAAACTCATTAGAAGGTGGAGTGTCTCTGGGATTACAGATGTAGCAATTATTTTTGACTGTGCATTCATTAGTAGTACTGGTGGGCATTAAACATGCAAAGACATCATTATAATGTATTTGCATTTTTATGTTACTACTGTGTCTGCAAAGGCTCTTTTTTTTCTTTGTTTGTTTGTTTATTGGGATATTTACCAGTAACTTTTGAAGGGTTTCTTGGTGGTTTTCAAGACTTTCCAAAGTAGAGAAAGTAGTAAAATCTATAAACTGGGTTAGCATTCATATTCCTATTCGACGTTATGTCGAATGCACACACACTTTATTGCTATATTGCCAATGGTATTGGGAAAGTCCTAATCACAGCTGAACACCTCTGGTGTGACTTTAAATGCAGACCTTGAGCCAAAAACACATCACCAAACACCAATGACTTGTACATACAATATGGGTAAAGTCATTTTAGACACTTCCAAAACTGTTTTTAAATACATGAATTATGTTTCCATCTTTGTTGCCACAGTTTTGGAAGTGCCTTTTTCTGTTCTAAACAAGGGGGTGTCCCAATAGTTTTGTCAATATATAGTATATGTAGTACAAGTCATTGGTGTTTGGTGATGAGTTTTTGGCTCAAGGTCTGCATTTAAAGTCACACCAGAGGAGTTCAGCTGGGATTAGGACTTGGCTTTATGTAGACCAGTCAAGTTCTTCCACACTGACTGAATCAATCTTTTTTTTTTTTTTTTTTTTTTTTATACAGTATAATACATACTTTTTTTTTTACTTTACATACATGTTAAAATGTGTGTTTGTACAAATATTACTACAATTAAAAAAAATTTTATATTTTAAAATGTAATTTATTCCTGTGATAACACAGCTGAATTGTCAGCATCATTACTCCAATCTTTAGTGTCACATGATCCTTCAGAAATGATTCTAATGCTGCTCAAGAAACATTATTATTACAGATGTTTTTGCTGCTTAATATTTTTGAAAACCTTGATGAATAAAATTATTTGATGGATAAAAAATTAAAAAGAACAGTATTTATTTGAAATATATACAGTACCATGTAGCATACTTTTTTTTTTACTGTCAATCCTGATCAGTTTAATAATTTTGTGTATTGGTCATGCAATTGATGTTAATATAAATATATAATAGATTAAGACATTAATGAATTAATATATGAATTATAATTGAATATATTAATAATACTATAATGCCTTTTTTTGTATGATAGACAATTTTGGTACTATGTTTTGTTACCACTTGACGTTCAATGTAAAACCTTCCTAAAGTAGAACCAGTAGAGAACCATTGCGTTAAAACATGTTGTACAGTCATTCGAGTAGTGGTACATTGACCGAATCCCATCATCAGAAAGTATGTGTCAAATAAAGCCATGTTTAATTTTGTCTAATCAGAAATAGCTGATTTCATTGAGACAATGCTAATGCGTTCTGCATGTTTGATAAGGAACAGGCAAATGTGATCCGTTAGATTAACTTTAATCTGCTCTAAATCCCCTTCAAGTGGAACAACAGTATGAATACCAATGTATTATTCATCACGACAACAAGCCAGGATTTTCCCCCATTACAGCTATTACCTTAATTGCCTTCATATGAGTTTGCTTCTGAAGCCTAATGAACATATCTGTAAATTGAAAATGTTTGATTGGGGAAACAAAATGTTTACCAGTCAGACAGCCAGTGAATGACATGTTATTCAGTAGATAATACAGCTCCCCCGTCCCGCCCCCAAGATATTTCACGAGTGCTTCTGAAGCTCTTCAATCAGACCTCACATGTCCAGAACCTGCCAAGAAGAATGAGAGCTGATTTTATCTCCAAACCTCAAAGACACTTTCCTTTCAAAGCAGCATTTATGCCTGTCAAAGTATATTCATACAGCTTTCCTTCATTTCACAAGACCACTTGGCATCAAAACAGCCAATTGAATGGAAGCCATTCGATTTATGAAGTCTCTTCATTTACTAATCTGACTAAATGGAATTGCATAATAAACATCCCAACTTGTTCACTCTAGAGCCACTGAATAAATTCTTGATGGTCCCACGCAGCCAGAAGATTCTCCCCCAAGGTGGCGTGGACTTGAATTTTCCTCCTTCTTGAATATATCACGGCTTCATTACTTCTATAGTGTTGTGTTATATGGCCTGTTTTCCCATCATCCCACATTGCTGTCTCCTCTCCAGCCCCTCAGCCATTGGCATAACTTTTTATCTTTTGTGAGTGCAGGGACAGTCGGGATGCTTCATTTACTCTGATGTGTTTCTGCTGGTGGTTCGAGGTATAGAGGATATTGAGATGAAGAGAGAGAGAGAGAGAGAGAGAGAGTCAGTCCCCAGTGCGGTTGTCTACATTGCTGAGTGGGAAGGTGGCACTGCGGGAGTACTGAGCACACAGACAAACGGTGTCACTGTCTCACTCCTGCCTGGGGGAAAAGGAAATGCTTTATGCCTCCAATCTCTTTAAACTGTTTTCACGTGAAATAATTTTCATTTGATGTATTGGATTGTGTGCGTGGTCTGCGAAACTTCTGAATAGAACTGCACCTCTGATCTTTTTGCAGTCAAATTAGAACTTTTTTGGCAGGAAAAGGACTTTGAAAATGCCGTTTTTGGGAGGACAATTAGGGTTCTCCTTGGAGACCTGACAAAATGTGAAAGATTAAAGACAGTACCTCAGGATATGGTGGTTTATAAATGAAATGATCAGATGGAAGGCTTTCTTAGTATTAATGAGAGTTTGTGATTCAGTGTAGAGTACGCTAACAAAAAAGTGCCCCAACATTATCTGAAGTATCTTGAAGTGCTGTCTAATTACTATAGTACATTAATATGGTAATCAGCAACATGTAGCATGGTATATACAGTATCTATAGTTAGTACATTTAGAGAATCTCATAAGAAAATATATTTTTTATTAAATTGTTGAAGCCTAAAATGTTTTAACTTCAAAAGTTAGCATAAAAATGGCTAATCAGCCTGGCAAAAGTTTGGGATCAGTACGATTTTTATATTTTTTAAAGGGGTCATATGATGCTTTTTTAAAGATCATTATTTTGTGTATTTAGTGTAACAGAATATGTTGACATGCTTTTAAAGAAGTCTCTTATGCTTATCAAGGCTGCATTTATTTGATCAAAGCTTCAGTAAAAACAGTAATACTGTAAAATATTATTCCAATTTAAAATAACAGTTTTCTATTAGAATATATTTTAAAGTATATTCTAATATATTCAGCCATTACTCCAGTCTTCAATGTCACATGATCCTTCAGAAATCATTCTAATATGCTGATTTATTATCAGTGTTGGAAACAGATGTGCAGCTTAATTTGAATAGAAATGTTTTCTAACAATACAAGTCTTTACTATAATTTTTTAAATCAATTTAACATATTCTTGCTGAAGAAATAGTATTAATTTCTTTAAAAAAAAACAAAACTTTTTATTCATATACGTGTGTGTGTGTGTGTGTGTGTGTGAGTGAGTGAGAGAGAAACAGAATAGTTATGGCTGCTATGTGATAAAATTAAGTAGATGTTAAATTTACAAAAAGCATCAAATAATCTACAGAATATCATAACACAATAAATGCTAATTTGACAAATTGGTTGGCCAGATTCTGTATTTTTAGAGCAGTGACTTGGATTGGATAAAAGACTGTTTAGTTACTATGTGCATGTGGGTTTTAAGAGCTGTTATACTGTATAAACTTAAATATTCTAATTAATCGGTGATGTTAAATGTAAGAGTGCACTAACATAAACCTGGCTCTCCAGTTAGTCTAGTTGCTTATTGAAACAGCTCACAGGTGGGAGCTGCGAGGAATCCTCAGGTGGCTGTGATGAAAGTGTTAAATGACTGGGTCATCATAAGGAACCGTTTTAATCCTCATCTGAGAAAGGGCAACATTAACATGCAGTAAGGTTACATTAACGCTCATCTTGTAAATGACATTTACTTTCTCATTTAGTGTCAAATTATGTGGCAATATTGCATAGAGGCATGTTTAGAATGCTAATGATTGTCAGATTCCTGTTAAGGACAAGTAACAAGTTAATTTAGATCCACTCATTATTCACAAAAAGGTGAAACTCTGGCGTGTACTTCATCTTTAAAAGCAGTGAGATTTGAGGTCGCATAAAGTTGAATGGCAGGCAGATAAAATATGCACAAAAATATCAGAGCTAGAAAATGTCATGCTGAAGCAGTGGAGAGAGAAAAAGATTAAGAAAGGACAATTTGAAAGCAAAAGCTAAATATAAACAGTAAGGAAATGAAATGAAATATTAAATTGTACTATTACTCAGCCTTGCTTATATGCCAGACTCTCTCCGCATACTAAATTTAAAGTGCTTTTTCTCCAGCATTGATTGTGGAAGGTCATTTTGAGTTACAGAATACATATATTTGTGGTTATGTAACAGCTTCATGTAAGTGAAAGTTTTAACAGACTTATGAAGTATTTGCATTGCTTGATGGCAGTACATGCCAGATCCTTTTCAGGGCGGTAATCCAATTTGCTTGTGCCAAGTATTTCAAAGGATAGTTCACCCAAAAATAAAAATCATGTCAGTGTTTACTCAGCCGCATGTTGTTCCAAAACCATACACTGCCATTTTTTTCTTGTGCAAAACAAAAGAAGAAATGGAGGAATATTTCCCTTTAAGCTTGGAAAACAGCACTATTTAAAAAAAATAATTTTTAATATTTTTTCTGAAATACTTTTCAGTTATTTATGTGAGGAATAGACTGAAATAAATCATTATATCTGAAATAAATATAGGCTATTTTTGTTGCAGTATTTTTTTTATTTTACAATTTATTACATTTTTAGAGCTCTGTAGGATAAAAAAAAATGAATATTGAATATTTGGAATTATGTTTTCTTGTTTTTCCTGTGGTGCAAAGCTGAATTTTCAGCAAACCGCCTCAGTTCAAGAGAAACGGCAGCGTGAGGCGCACGTCACCTGATCGTCTCCTCCGCTTTAATAACAGTTTCAGCACGAAATAAACAGGAATAAACATCCAAAGGTATGTTAAAAGAATGAGTAAAGCTTACCAAATTCCGTATCCTGTTTCATGTAATCGCTCTATCAGTGTTTCAACTGACAAGAAGTCAATATAGCAGCTTGTAAACAAAAGAAGAGTCAGTGTCACATAACGTCACCTCATTTACCTCAGAAACAAACATATCTGACCATAAACTCGTTAGTCAGCTAGAAAAATGAACTGTAGAGAGGAGCATTTTGCTAAATATATGTACCATGTAACATATTCATTATAATTTTTTACTGTTATAAGTCCGTCAAGTTTTTATGACAGCCACCATTTAAAAGTTTGTTTAAAAAAAAAAAACAAATTGGAGTAGAAATATAATTAGGTAATTGTAACTTTATTATTATAAAAAACTTAATTGAGTGTAATTTAATCATTTTTATATAAATCAGTTTATTTTAACCTTCAGCCTATTGTATACCAACAGACTCTCCTGTATATTTTACATTAGTTACATTTGCTTTAGTTGAGATATTTTTTTTTCTTGTGAAAATTTGGCATGTACTGTACCTGATATATATCTAGAATAATCGATGTTGAATCAAATCGAAAGCTTGAGAGTCAGAATCAAATCGAATCGTGAAATTTGTTTCAAAACGCAGCCCTAGTTTTCACTAGATTTTTGATCAAATAAATGCAGCCTTGGTAAGCATAAGAGACTTTAAAAAAACAAACATTAAAATACTTCCAAAATTATTGTTATTCCAAACTTTTGACTGAAAGTGTATGGTTTTAAAACAACATGCAAAGTAAAGAAAGGTTAAAATGTGTTGTTTGAACTTTTTTTTTTTTTTTTTTTACTTGGTGTGCACCAAGACAAACAGTAGATGTTTCAGATGCATTGGCATATACACCTGACTCCCTGTCTTTTCCAACAGGTCGGTTCCCCAGCGTTTCATACAGTGGGTTTAGGTGGCGAGTGGACGGGACTCTGATGTGGAGTGCTGCTCCGGAGCTGAGTGCCCACTACTAGACCAGCAACTTCCTGCGCCTCAGGATGGATTAGAGCTTCACGCCTCCGGAGATCAAAGGTATGAGATGTATAGTAATGAGCTTCCACTCCGCTCTTTCCAATCAGAGCACCACATGCCCGCTGTAGTGCGTAGTGTTTGTCTTGAATGCACCGTGGATGGCTATTACTGTCCGTTAAATATTTATGAATGTGCCGGAGAGGTGAAGGAGTGTTTGATGTGCTTAATTGTACTGCAGACATTACATTTTTCAAGGCTCGGAAACAATGATAGACTGCAAACAACGCTTGTCCGCTTCAGGACTTTGCATTTTGTTTGGAAACCTGCCATGTTGTGCACACAGAGCCATATGAGCTGGCCAGAATTATTGTGATTATAAATGTAGCACAGATTTATTGCTTGAGGTGAAAGAACGAACGAAGAAGAGAGAGGAGAACAATGCTGCCTTGAGTCACAAAGTTCTCCAGTAACCATGGCAGCCGGGTTTTGACATGCATATAGCTGTCAGCCACTTGATTTGTGTCTCCTATTTTTCAATTATATTTCAGATGTGTACCTAATTCGCACTTAATTCCCCATTAAAATGCAGAAGCCCGATGAGATGAATCAAAGTTCTCTACAATTTTTTTTTATTCGTTTCAGTGGCTTGAAAGAAAATGAGGTGAGGAGATTGTTGGTGTTGTACAAAGGGTGTTATAGGACTAGTCAGCGATTTATTGGAAAATGGAGGCTCACAGAGGGAATATGAGAGAAGGGCCGGGATCATTCCGTGGCCACGCGCACGTCCTGCTGCGTTCAGTAAAGAGAGAGAACTTCAGAGAGCTGGTATGTGGCATGCTATTTTATCACTGGATACACTGAGTGGTCGTGTTCTTGATCGCTAGAAGCTGTTCCTACAGCTTTATGGTCGATTGTTATTTTTTGGCAGCACAACTGATCTTTCTCATTGGTAAAAAGTGTTTGTTCTGTATACAATACACTTATTGTTTCGATTGAATTTTGTCTTAGTGTTTTTTTAAAGGGATCAGTGACTTTCATTGTATGGAGGAAAACAAATGAAAAACCCTGACACATTTCACAAAATATTTTCTTTTATGTTCCACAGAAATTAAATAAATAATAAATAAATGATTCATTTAAAACTATCAGTTTAAGAGAACAGTTCACCCAGAAATTATAATTTGTTTTCTTATAAACACAGGTTTTTACTTCTCAAGGTGTTAATCGATTGACTGGAATTATGGATTATGATAATGGATTACTTGTCGATTATTGTGGTGTTTTTATCAGCTGTTTGGACTCTCATTCTGACGGCACCCATTCACTGCAGAGGTGAACAAGTGATGTAATGCTAAATGTTTTCCAAATACAGGTGCATCTCAATAAATTAGAATGTCGTGGAAATGTTCATTTATTTCAGTAATTCAACTCAAATTGTGAAACTCGTGTATTAAATAAATTCAATGCACACAGACTGAAGTTGTTTAAGTCTTTGGTTCTTTTAATTGTGATGATTTTGGCTCACATTTAACAAAAACCCACCAATTCACTATCTCAACAAATTAGAATATGGTGACATGCCAATCAGCTAATCAACTCAAAACACCTGCAAAGGTTTCCTGAGCCTTCAAAATGGTCTCTCAGTTTGGTTCACTGGACTACACAATCATGGGGAAGACTGCTGATCTGACAGTTGTCCAGAAGACAATCATTGACACCCTTCACAAGGAGGGTAAGCCACAAACATTCATTGCCAAAGAAGCTGGCTGTTCACAGAGTGCTGTATCCAAGCATGTTAACAGAAAGTTGAGTGGAAGGAAAAAGTGTGGAAGAAAAAGATGCACAACCAACCGAGAGAACCGCAGCCTTATGAGGATTGTCAAGCAAAATCGATTCAAGAATTTGAGTGAACTTCACAAGAAATGGACTGAGGCTGGGGTCAAGGCATCAAGAGCAAGAATTTGGCTACAGTTGTCGTATTCCTCTTGTTAAGCCACTCCTGAACCACAGACAACGTCAGAGGCGTCTTACCTGGGCTAAGGAGAAGAAGAACTAGACTGTTGCCCAGTGGTCCAAAGTCCTCTTATCAGATGAGAGCAAGTTTTGTATTTCATATGGAAACCAAGGTCCTAGAGTCTGGAGGAACGGTGGAGAAGCTCATAGCCCAAGTTCCTTGAAGTCCAGTGTTAAGTTTCCACAGTCCGTGATGATTTGGGGTGCAATGTCATCTACTGGTGTTGGTCCATTGTGTTTTTTGAAAACCAACGTCACCAAGAAATTTTGGAACACTTCATGCTTCCTTTTGCTGACCAGCTTTTTGAAGATGCTAATTTCATTTTCCAGCAGGATTTGGCAACTGCCCTTAATACACGAGTTTCACAATTTGAGTTGAATTACTGAAATAAATGAACTTTTCCATGACATTCTAATTTATTGATATGCACCTGTATTTTCTGATAAAGAATCAACCTCATCTACATCTTGGATGGCCTAAGGTTGAGTAAATTTTCAGCAAATTTTCATTTTTGGGTGAACTATTCCTTTAAAGGGGTCATATGATGTTGCTAAAATCATATGACCCCTTTAAAGGGACAGTTCATCCAACAACGAAAATTCTGTCATTAATTACTCACCCTCTTGTCGTTTCAAACCCTTCGTTCATCTTCGCAACACAAATCAGGATATTTTGGGTGAAATCCGAGAGCTTTCTGACCCTGCTTAGACGGACACGTTCAAGGCTCAGAAAGGTACTAAGGACATCATTAAAATAGTCCATGTGACATCAGTGGTTCCACCTTAATTTTATGAAGCTACGAGAATACCTTTTGTGCGGAAAGAAAACAAAAATAACAATTAATTCAACTATTTCTTCTCTTCCGTGTCAGTCTTCGATGCATGAATTTTCATTTTTGGGTGAACTATCCCTTTAAGCATCTTACAGGAAATTGAATGACATGCATTTTAATTTTTTTCTCCAGTCAGTAGTCATCACAGTGCTGCTCATTTATAAATGATCTTTGTGCGATGCATCACTGGTCAAGCCCACATCACATCACTAGCATTCGCTGTCACTCATGTTGCTGTAAACAACCAAGATTCATTTGAAAAATTAATGTTTTGCAAATCTCTATATGTGTGAACGACCCTTTACATACTATACTGAGCGCTCCAATTGAGATTTGATGCATCGTTTCACCGCTGCCTTGAATGGACTGCTATATCTACTGCGGTCTGCTCTTTGTGTAAATGTCATTATTGAATATAACTTTCGAAAATGCATCGTTAGCTAGTAATGGCAACACCTCATAAAGCAGTGCCAAGGCAAAACATAATTGGCTTCTCACTTGAGAAATCTGGTCAGCCCTTGCAAGACTGGAAAATAATTGCTGCCTTGCGGCTTCCAATGCAACTAACTGTTTCTTTGTCTGCTTAAATGGTTTCTTCAATTTGTTAATTTTTTGATCTGACACATAAGTCACATAGTAAACTATATATTTATTATATTAAGAGTTACAACTACAAAACAAATGGCCTCAGCTGTTGAAGCATATGGGCTTTATGGGCCTGTTTACATCCGGTAATAACATGCGTCTCAGATGTGTCTCCTGTGTCTGGTTGTGAAGGGATTTTGAGGGGAAGATTTCTGATTGCATTTTTTAAAGCTGTATGTATCTGGAAAATTGTAATTAAATAATTTAGAGCAATTACATAACAAAGATGTGCAATACTGTTCAAAAGTTTGAGGTCAGTGAGATATTTTAAATGTAAAATAAGTTTCCTATGTTCACCACGGCTGCATTTATTTGATTAAAAATACATTAAATATAGTAAAATTGTGAAATATTATTAGGATTTAAAATAAGTGCTTTTTGTTTAAATTTATTGTAAAATTTTATTTTTCTGTGATGGCAAAGCTGCTTTTTTTGACAGTCATTACTCCAGTCTTCAGTGTCACATGATCCTTCAGAAGTCATTCTAATATGCTGATATGCTGAACAGTATTTTAAAAAGAACATTATTAATTTACTCTCACTTTTTGATCAGTTTAATGCATCCTTGCTGAAAAAAATTAATTTATTTAAAGCTTTTCAATTTATTATAATATATTTCTTTCAAAACCCCAAACATTAGAACAGTAGAATATATTGAGTATTGGTGAAGAAATATTGGTGAAAAACTCTTTTTTTTTCTATCACCCAGCCTAAATCAATCACAAACTGTTATAAAAACCTTCCTCGCCCTCAGATTGACCGACATGAATCCCAATACCTGGTCCTGGTGTAAACAGGTTCTGTGTCATTAATGAATCAGAAATGGTGAATTTACCGCTGACGGTCACCAATTTCTGAACAGTCGTGTCTTTTTGCTGATCTCCTTCTCTGTGGCTTCTCCACACTGGGCTGGTCCTGTTTTGTACTGTTTTCATGCGGCTCCTGCGCTGATGCAATAAACACAGGTTTGTGTGTGTATTTGCGACCGTCGTCTCCCTCACAGCCACAGTTTCCCTCTGTCTTCACTTCCATCCTGCGCACCTGAAAGCTCCAGATAAGCCTCACTGATGCTTGTCTGCTCAGGAGCAGATTACTTTGTAAACTGCAGGCACAGTGGAGAGGAAACAAGGGAAGGGAGGGAGGACTCGGCTGAACTGAGCAGGGTAAACGACTGCTGTGCTCTGGTAAAAGGTTGGTGGAGTCTGTGAGTGCTGGGCATGTTTGCGATGCCCTATGAGGCCCGACAGTCACTGAGTTCACTGACTCTTCTTTAATGCTGTGAAATCAGCTCTTTTACTGCTGCCATTACACCATTCCACAGCTGTTGGCTCTTTATGCCCCAAATGGGTTGGCTTCATTGTTTGATCATTAAAGGAGAGAGAGAGAGAAAAAAAGAGGAAAAATAGCTGTTACAAAATATAGTGAGCTGCCTTGCTGCCTACTGCCAAAATATTGCTTCTCAACTCACAATTTATTCAAATAGAGTTAGCATGCGAAGCTAACAGTGCAATACTTCCTAAATGTATACATTTTGTTTGGCTAAAATTTGGTGTCTTAGGCATCATAATTACATATATTAATATAAATTAATTACATATAAAGAATTTAAAAGAAAAAATTAAAAAGTAAAATTTACTGAATTTAGATGTATTTATCATTTGTTCTGCTTTTCCAAAGGTCTTTCAAATTGTTTTACAAAATATTTATTTTTATTTAATTACAAACCGTAGTTT
Organism: Sinocyclocheilus anshuiensis; assembly: GCF_001515605.1. Classification (NCBI taxonomy): domain Eukaryota; kingdom Metazoa; phylum Chordata; class Actinopteri; order Cypriniformes; family Cyprinidae; genus Sinocyclocheilus; species Sinocyclocheilus anshuiensis. Next base: position 316,538 of record NW_015544171.1, read on the forward strand.
ATTTTTAACAGTAAGATCTGAAAATCTGCATATAGTTTTGTTAAAAAAATATAGGAAATGTTTCTTGAGCACCAAATCAGCATATTAGAATGATTTCTGAATGATCATGCGACATTAAAGACTGGAGTAATGATGCTGAAAATTCATCTATGCGCTCACAGGAATAAATTACATTTTAAAATGTATATAAAAAACCTGTTGTTTAAAATTAGAGTAATATTTTACGAAATGACTGTATTTTTGACAAAATATATGTGGCCTTGGTGAGCATACAAAACTTCTCTTAAAAACATTGAAAAATCAAGCTTTTGGTGGTGTACATATTGCGAAACTGCTACACAAATTTAATTTTGATTGACCTGAAAATGTTTATATTCAGATTTATACATTAAACACCACTCTAATATTGTTTAAAAAGATTCAGTAGTGTCAACTCAGTACAAAAAATAAATCATTTTATTTTAAATTAATTTTGTGAAATTGTAATTTTGAATTATTATTCATACATTTAATAAATTAATTTATTTTGTACTGAGTTGACACTGAATCTTTTTAAACAATATTAGAGTGGTGTTTAATGTATAAATCTGAAGAGAAACATTTTCAAAACATGTGTGATTAAATAATAATTTACTTGACTAAAATCAGGTATCTTACAAGGCATCATAGTTAAACTGTCTACATTTTGTGCTGCCAATGTTGCCCTAAAATCTTGCCTACATAGGTTGCACACTAGAACCATTTGAAACAGAAGCCAGTGTGCATGTGTGTGCATGTGACAGATTTATCCTTTGAGGCTCTGCTAAGTTGCTCTTGGGCCTTACTCAGGCTTTCATCTTCACTGGCACCGCATCAGTTGGGCCGCATTGGTATTCTGCAAGATTTGTTCTTGTTTGAACAGCACTGTGTGCAAAGTTGTCCCAATATTTGGCTTTCCAGTTTTGAGAATGTCCAGCTGTTTTGTGGTACCAGAGGAATACAAAACCACAAAGGAGGTCTGAGGGCCGACCAGTTCACATTTCTCACACATCACACACTGGTGGAGAAATTAAATTATTGGGTATGTTGTTCATGTTCTTTGCAGAGGAAGTGTATAAGCTCAGTCATCCGTGCGTGGCAGCATGGTTATGTGAGGATAAGGCCTGAAATGGTAGATTCACTTACAACTGTCTGTGCAGACAGCACTCTCTAACACATCGTGTATGCGTTTTGAATGCAGAAAGACTGCCTTAAAATACAGATCCTCCACCTGCACTAAAACCTTCATCCCTAGCCGCTCAAAGGACAAATGCATACATGATGTACAGCACTTTTGTAGAGCAATATTCAGATGCTGTTCAAGAATTCAGCATGCAGAAATGTTTGAATTCTAAAAAGTGGATTTTGAAAGGGAATGTTTTGTGCTGTCCCACATGAAAAAATACTATAGTAATTTATAGTAAATACTATAGCGTTTTTGAACCATACTATAGTAAAGTACTTGAATTAATTTGTTGTGGTAATTCTATAGTTGCGGTGGTAATATAACAACTATAGTAATATAAACAAATTACTTTACCCAATACTGTACTAAGTTTTCTACAACTATAGGGTATATTATACTACAAAGTTTACTGTAGTAAAAACCAAAGTATACTACTGTATTTATTACAGTTTATCAGTTCACTATAGTTAATACTACAGTATGCTGTAGCATTCATTAACAAAGTGTTATAAATACTATAATATATACAGTATAATCCACTTTACTATAGCATGGTTCAAAAACACTATAGTATTTACTATAAATTACTATAGTATTTTTTCATGTGGGGTGGCATCCCAAGGCTCAGTCTATTAAGGCTCAATTTGTGTAACTGAAAGACGTTAATCTTACAGTAAAGTAAGAAAAGGAAAAGGTTGCTGCAAAGTTATTTTCTTTTTGCTCTTCTAAGAGTCACAGATTAGAACTAGACTTTTTATTTATTTATAATATTACATATTACAGTAACAAAATCAAAAACTGCAGTAAAGAAATAGTTTTTGAATTACAGAAGCAAAAAAAAAAAAAAAAAAAAAGCAGCAATAACTGCAACCAAACGCTTATGATAACTGGAGTGTTTTACAGCGCCATGGTGGGATTTTGGCCAAATTTTGTGCAGAACTTCTTTAGTTCTGCCACGTTGGAGGGTTTTCGAGCATGTACTGTCTGTTTAAGTTCCAGCCACAGCATCTCAATTGAGTTCAAGTCAAGACTTTGACTAGGCCACTAAAACTTTTTTTAACCATTCAGAGGTGGACTTATGCGTATATCTTGCTGCATAGTCTAGTTGCACTTGAGCTTCAACTTATAGACTGAAGACCAGACATATACCTTTAGGATTTTATGGTAGAGAGGAGATTTTATGTTTCCCTCAATTTTTTTCCCAGGCCCTGAAGCAGTAATCAGGCCTGGTTGCATCTTTTCCAACTGAGCCCCATTATTTTTGTAGTTTCGTGGATTTGGGAATCAGTAACTACAGGTGTAAATACCTTTCCATGCAGACCCAGCTGGTCTTAGATAACTTGTTTGCTTCAATATTTAACATTAAAATTTAAAAACTGCATTTTGTGTTTAATCAAGTTGTTGTTGTTTTATGCTAGATTTTGTTTTGATTTTTTAAACAATTTACTATGAGATATGCATTTACACAAAAAAGAAGAAATCAGGATGTGTCACTTTGTGTGTATACTCAATGTATGTATGTACTATATATACAGTGCTGTGAAAAGGTTTTTGCCCCCTTCCTGTTTTTTAATTTGCATATTTGTCACACTTAAAAGATTCAGATCATCAAACTAATTTTAATATTACATAAAGATATTGCAAGTAAATACAAAATGCAGTTTTTAAATGATGATTTAATTTACTAAGGGAAAAAAGCTGTCCAAACCTACCTGGCCCTACGTGAAAAATTGAAAGAACTGTGATTAACCACATTATTTTAGAAAGCGGAGTTAAATTTCACTAGCCACACCCAGGTCTGATTACTGCCAGACTTGTTGAATCAAGAAATCACTTAAATAAAACCTGTCTGACAAAGTGAAGCATGCTTAAAGAGCAACACATCATGCCACGACCTAAAGAAATTGAAGAACAGATGGGAAACAAAATAGTTGACATGTATCAGTCTAGAAAGGGTTATAAAGCCATTTCTAAGGCTTTGGGACTCCAGCAAACCACGGTCAGGGCCATTATCCACAAATGGAGAAAACTTGGAACAGTGGTGAACCTTCCCAGGAGTGGCCGGCCTACCAAAATTACTCCAAGAGCGCAACGACAACTCATCCAGGAGGTCATAAAAAAACCCAGAGCAACATAAGAACTGCAGGCCTCACTTGCCTCAATTATGGTCAGTGTTCATGATTCAACAATAAGAAACCAGGTCTGGCGGGGGCCTGGGCAGGCGGGGCGGCTACCCTCCTCGGTGCAGTTTTGCTGGAGGCTGCTGCGCGGGAGCGGGGGTGGCGGCCGAGGGCCGCCCTTGGCGACAAGCGGGCTGAGGCGCTGCCACCGGCGGCCGGGTGGAGGCAGCAGCTGCACGCCGGGGCAGGATGTACCTGATGGCCTCAGTCTGCTTTTGGGCAGCGGAGAACTGCTGGCAACACAAAGGCTTCTCTCACATTTGCCCAAAAATATCTTGATTATCCCCAAGACTTTTGGGCAAATATTCTGTGGACTGAGACAAAAGTTGAACTTTTTGGAAAGTGTGTATCCCGTTACATCTGGTGTAAAACCAACACAGGATTTCATAAAAAGATCATCATACCAACAGTCAAACATGGCGGTGGTAGTGTGATGGTCTGGGGCTGCTTTGCAGCTTCAGGACCTGGACTACTTGCCATAATTGATGGAACCATGAATTCTGCACTCTTATCAGAAAATCCTGAACCTTAAACAGTCCATTCATGCTCAAATCCTCCAATGTGGCTGAATTAAAACAATTTTGCAAAGAAGAGTGTGCCAAAATTCCTCCACAGCGATGTGAAAGACTCATTGCCAGTTATCACAAACGCTTGATTGCAGTTGTTGCTGCCAAGGGTGGCACAACCAGTTATTAGATTTAGGGGGCAATTACTTTTTCACGTAAGGCCAGGCAGGTTTGGACAGCTTTTTTCCCTTAATAAATGAAATCATCATTTACAAAACTGCATTTTGGTTTTGCATTGGGTTATCTTTGTGTAATATTACAATTTGTTTGATGATCTGAATATTTTAAGTGTGACAAATATGCAAAAAAAATAATAAAAACAGGAAGGGGGCAAAAACCTCTTCACAGCACTGTATCTGTATTAGGCTTGCCGCGATAGACGGTGCTGACAGTGATACCATTGTTAAGCCGCAACACCGGTTACGTCACTTGCCCACTGCGGCACCGACCCCCACCGTCGTTTTGATTTTTTTATAGTAATAATCATTTAGTTCAGTGAAAGAACAGACACTACAATTAAAAACTGAACGCGGCTGCTCAATGCAGCGTGCCGAACGACAGTCGCATCACAGATCAGATTTCATTTATCCAGTGAGGAGAGTGAGTCGAGCTGACAGACAAGAAGAGTGGGGTGAGACGGACAAGATGATCGCGGATGATTTAGTTTTGAAACTAAATGCAAAAGCGCCTGTTTGGCAGTATTTTGTATTTTGAAAAGCCTGTTGAGTTTTGCCGTTTATCTAAGGTGATTTTGGAACATTAATTTCTCATTTAATTGGTTCCACAGTGTTTGCTGATTTTTACTTTATTTAAACTTTGTGTAATTTATTTATTTTATTTGACATCAAGGTGTATGCCGTGCCTCCAAGCTTTCTTATTCGTTTTGCTAATAAACTTTCTACGTTTCTTATTTATTTGGTTTTATATTATACGTTTACTTATTTCCAGTTTTGTATAGGCTACCTATTTAAACTTTATGTAAGTTATTTTATATTAGGCATAGCCTGCCCTATAGCATGTTGTATTTTTATTCGTTTTGTTAATAAAAGTTCTATGTTTTATATATAGGCTAAAGTGAGTTTGACGTTGTATTTTGTTGTTGCATTCAAGCAATTGGCGCTGAATTGTAAAATGAAAGTAAAATGCACACGGTACTTTTAAGCTATTTAAAAGCGAAGGAAAGCGAGGAAAAGAGGGACAATTCAAACAAACAATTGCTTTACGCCGAATTGCCGCTATTTGAAAGTGAAAGTAAAATGCGCACGCCGCTTTTACAAGCTATTTAAAAGCAAAGGAAAGCGAAGAAAAGAGGGAACGCCCCTGCCCCCACGGTGATACCGGTATTATCGGTGTTGTCACACGCCGATTAACCGGTGGGAAAATTTCCTCACCGTCACAACCCTAATCTGTATGTGTAAACATATTTTTGTGTATTTCTAAGCATGCCTTAAGGAACATTTATTTGTGAAAAGCGATATATAAAAACGCATTTGAATTGAACTGAAAAATGTTTCTCTTCAGGTTTAACCATTAATAACAAAACAAAAACAGGGTCAGTTTAATACTAAAAAATATTTTGGCTTTGCTACAAAAAATTCACAAACAACTTGTTATATCACAATTCATATTTTTCTCACAGTATAAAAGCTGTGTGAAAAGAAGAAAGCTGATTTTATGTTTTATTTCTCACAAGGGGATCATCACATTTACAAGGTCTTTGGCATGTTATTGTATGGAATAGCATTAAGATTTATCTTAATTTTAAAATCTTAAAAGGTTTTTCATACTTTTGGCTGTGTAGTGTATCTTATCCTGTATGGCTGTCAAAGCTCTACAGGCAAAAAGTATTATGAAAGAAGCTTCACACACTTTATGGATTGTATTAGCAAAACTGGCACTATATTAATACAAAGTAACCGTAAAATCACCTAAAATAAAGTGTAATGTGATGTGTTTTTGGTTTGGACTAGAAACAAAGCTCTTTCTGTATGCATATTAACAGCAGATTTGGAAGATGAGTTGATGATGAGGCCAGCTGTGTTGTTATGGCTGGCACTATAGTGTGGATCCAGAGGGTCTTAGCTTGCAGCGGCAGTGAACTGTGAAGGTTGGCACTGGCAAATCACACCACATGGGTTCGGTGCCACCTATGTAATTCATTTCCAATTGGTGGAAGCATTTCTCTTGATAAAAGTCCTGAATAGTGTAGCATATGGGTGGTGAGAGGCAGCAGGCTGGAGAGAAAGAGTTGTTTCATCAATTGTGCATCTAATTGTTTTATGCACAGAAACACATTAAGCTCAGAACTCTTAATTGAATAATGGATGTCCCTGCTTCACCGCAGCTATTTCACCACCACTCGGTTAGCAAGACTATCCAATCTGAACTCGTCTCCCGCCTTTGTGTTTTACCTGCTCTTTGCCATGATCCAGAGCAGAGTTTCATTAAGTCAGTCCGCCGTGAGCCCAGGCCAAGTGAGTGACAGGCTCTTATCAGCAGTCTAGCTGGCTGATGAGAGTTCAGTGAGGGTCAGCGTGAATTAAAGAGCAGGTAATTAAAATGTCCTGGGTACATGCCGCCGCTGCTTCGTTTATCTCCTCACGCAGCCGCTAACGGAGATATGTGCTACAAATAAAGAAAGGCCGTGGTATAAATTCCAAGTTCAACAGCATGTGATAGCCGATGCATTGAACTCCCTCCATCATTTGTGTGTTTTTGAGTTTAACAATGCTGAAGTCTCATTGTCCACTGTTATGACCTTTCTCCCCACCGTCTTATTCACAGGACGGGTGAGTGCTGTGTTTTTAAGTCATCAAAATAAAACTGAACAATATGGCTTTTTGTAATTATCAAATAGCAAAGGTTGCGATTTAATTCTATAAATATACGCACCTGTTTCAAAGTGAAGCGCAGCACTGTGTTCTTATACACACGAGCAGCTCATGATATGTTGTTTTCAGTCTCTCAAATTGGCTCAGTTTGCAGTAAATGCTGCTCTACATTTTGGTTCACTTGTGACATGCAAGTTGGTTCACTTGTAATGTGAAAGCAACATGCAGCAACAATTTTTTTTCCCAAAATTGTAATGAGAACTGAGCTTATAAACCAGCTGTTGTCAATGAAAGAAAAGCTCTAAGGGCTTCTTGCAGAAATATTACAATAGAAGTAGGCCTAATTCTCATTTTGAATTATTTTCAATATTTTATTCAATATTTTTTTTATTAATAATAATAATAACTCTCATGGGGTTGACTTAGCTAACTAGTATGCTAGCTGTTTATTTTTGCAGATTGTTCTTTGACCATTACCATTGATTCTGGGTCTTTACACACATCACAGGTGAGCTGATGGTTGTTTCTTGTAAAAATCTTGGGTCTATCAGAGTTCTGCCTCATATCAGATGTCATTATAACTCCCCAGGAGGCAGTTGTTGGTAGTGAGGTGGGAGGAATGAGTCAGTGTGGAACGGATGGTCCATTGTGATCTAAGGACTGCTAGAAAGAGTAATGAAACTCAGTCAAGCAGAGTTACCTTAATGTGAGGGATCTAATGGATGGAGACATTGGTGGCCAGTAGAGGCATCAGTGAGCAGTCCTTTCATTGCAAAAGATAGAATACAAGGAATTCCATCTCTGTGCATGAGGTTTTGGTCTCTCTTTATCTTCTTTTTTCCTTTAACCATCACTTTGTTTTTATCTTTCACACAGATCAGTATCAGAACACTGTATCATCAGTAACTTGCCAGTAGTTTAGTAGCATTCCCACTTTTGAAGTCTATCGAAAGTGATTACTAAAATTGTATTTAGTTTTTTTGTAACAAGCCCTGAATCCTAAGTTTTAAACTTTTGTGCACAACCCATCCTAATAATGTTTTGTGCTACAGACATGAATAATAACTCAAATTGTGGGCCTGGTTTTGGGACGTATTAGCAACCACATAACCTCCCCACAACCCCCTTACATCATGGCAGCATGTTTTTCAAGGAACCGAATGACCGCTCCAAGGGCACAAATGGATAGCTTTAATTTTACAGTGAACAAACTAGCTCAGAGCTCAAATAGATCATTTTACATCCCCTCTTAAAGTGTGATTACCTGCCACTTGCTTCAGAAATCCATAAATCTGGATTTGTTCCATTGCATTATGACTTGGCCGGTGTTCGAAGAGGGGTGGATCACAAAGCCACAGGCGACAGGTGCAATAGCTCACGGAAGACAGGTCATGAAGTGAAGAAATGAGAGCGTCGTATCCCACAGCAGATGATCAGTCGTCAATGAGTTTACAGCATCCTGATGCTCCAGCCCTTCCCTCCACTTTGCATGCACCTCCAGCCTCTCTTAAAGGAATAGTTCACCCAAAAATTAACATTTGCTGAAAATTTACTCACTCCCAAGTCATCCAAGTAGTAGATTAGTTTGTTTATTCATTGGAGCAGATTTGGTGAAATTAAGCATTACATCACTTGCTCACCAATGGATCCTCTGCAGTGAATGGGTGCCGTCAGAGTTCAAACAGCTGATTAAAAAAACACAATAATCGACAAGTAATCCACATGACTTCAGTTCATCAATTAAAGCTAGTAAACAATGCTCTGATCTGTATATTTCTCTCCTGATTCAAACAAGGTGACTTTGTCACTGGAGAAAGCAATATTATGGATGATGGCCTTGTATTTTGACCAGAAACGGCAGTTTATACTTAGAACGCATTAATTATGATTTGTTTCTTATAAACAAACAGATTTTCAGTTCACAAGACATTAATTGTTCGCCTGAAGTCATGTGGATTACTTGCGGATTACTTATGTTTTTATCAGCTGTTTGGCTCTCATTCTGACGGCATCCATTCACTGCAGAGGATCCATTGGTGAGCAAGTGATGTAATGCTGAAGTTCCCCAAAACTGTTCCAGAAACATCTTGGATGGCCTGAGAGTTATTACATTTTCATTTTTGGGTGAACTATTCATTAAACACAAAAGTTTACAAAGGCCAAAGATTATGAAATTCGGGTATATTGCTCTCCCTCCTCAGAAAATCTTTTGTGGGTGTTTTTTGTCTAAATACAATATTAGCTTCTCGTTTTCTTAAGCCTCACCCACAACACCTTCCTTATCACCTGCTGTTAATGACTCGCATGAGAAATCTCGACGTGCAAAATGAAACCCCTCGCGCTTGTGTTCTTCACCCGCCCTTCCACCCCGGCGCTCGCTGAAAGCTCATAACATGCATTACTTCTGAGGAGCCAAAAATGCATTTTTCCCATTTTCAGCCGGAACATCCCTCCCTATCTCTGCTGCAATGATCAAATACCTTTGTCTTCCATATTCTTTCATTCACATTATCAAATTGAGTAAGTCAATCTAATAGGCACATGGGGAAGTGTGGTGACACTGCAATCAGATTAGAGGCGCAGCAGGGAGTGGAACCGGAGAATCTAATATTGCTTTGTGTGGAGCGTTCGGGGGCCCGGGTAATGCATCTCTCAGAGACCCGTGGCCCAGATGAGAGACGTGCCAGCCTGCAGAACTGCAGTATCCTTGGAGGAGAAATTTCCAGCGTAACACAGAATGTAAGGCATAGCTTGTGTATACGCCATGCCGGTGTGTTTCAGGCATTGGTCTGTTGGGGAAGACAGTTCATAACAGCAGATTCAGATTTATTATGTTATTAATATGTAGCATGAAGGAGACCATATACTCAGGCTGTCACCGGGACAGAGCTATTTTCCCTGTAGTATTGGAGGCATAGATTCAGACTTCTTCATAATGCAGAAATGTCATTTTATATGTTATGTTATGTTCAGTGGTACTGCTGGGAAGCTACATGTAGACATCTGTTGCTTTATTTAAAATAATGATGTAGCTTGTCTCTCTCACTTTTTCTGTGTTTGTTGTGATAAAGCATTGCCCATGTTTCACCAGGACAGGGAGACCATCTTTGGTCATTGTGCAATGTATCCTGCTATTTGAAAACATTTATACGGCTCTTCCTCTGCACGTACCCAAATGCCCATATGGTTAGAAGCCTCGTTTTTGGCCTTTCGATTTTACCATGCCCTCTTGATTTGGTGTGTTTTATACCTACAAACTTTCAGTCTTTTTATTGATCTCTAGGACAATACAAATGCTTAGTTGCTGTGTGTGTGTATGTTCTAAGGTTAATACAATTTATATAAGTAAGGGATATTGTAAAGTCAGCTGGTCATTATTGCAAAATAAATTCAGTCTCAGATCTGGAACTGTGTCCAACTGATGAAGTTAATTTTGCAAAAAAAATTAATAAAATAAAATTCTTAATATTTAATAATAATAAATATGGTTAAACTGTTGTTTTTGTTAATAAAAATAAAAATGATGATAGTTTTTAATAAAATATTTTGTTTAATTTATTCAACAACAACAATAAACAATTAATGTCATTAATTATAATAATAATTACTGTGAAACATTCTTATTATTTTTAATACTAATAATAATTCTTTTTTTTTTCATTCAAATAAATTTATTTTTGAAAATTGATAAAAGAGACATGATTTATTACCAGGGTCAGTGGTAAAATCTACAGTTTAAATGACATTATTCATATTTTAACCTCTGTAGAGCACCATCTCTCCTAATTGAGTGAGTGTGTGTGTGTGTGTGAAAGAGAGACACAGTGAGAGCGAAATGTCAGTGTGGAGAGATCTGTGTTGAGTTTGGCCGAGGTGGCGTGAGGGCTGCCATCATGTTTGGCTCAGCTCCTCTTTACCCACACAGTGGCACCTGCATTAATCACAGCAGGGGTCTGAGACTCAGTTCACATGCCACAGTGTTTTAGGGCCGAGAGACAGCGAGAGAGATAGCTGGCCATCCAACCGTCCAGCCGAACAGATTGACAAACCTACAGACTACAGCAGACAGAGCAAACAGGAGGAAAACCGGAGCCCCGGTGGGAATGTGGGACAGTGAGGGGCGAGCTCAGACCCGCAGTGCATCTGTTTACTCCGCTGTTCTAGATTAGTTTAGAGGCAGATCACTTGGACAGAGCTGAATCCTGTGAAATGCTGAGGCTCCTGGTGTGCTGCAGGAAATGGCCCTGCTGTCAGCAGCAATGCAGTGACCCCACAGTGAACGTCTCTGTTGTGATGGATGGCGCCAAACTGAGCCCTTTCTAAAACACACTTAAATTGTAAAAGCACATAAAAGCATAGCTACAGTGCACTTATTTGGTGTATGTCTGAGAAAATAGGCCCATTGATTGATTGGTAGTCTCAGCACCAGAGTGAGCATTCTGTTCAGTTATCTCCTCGATTCACAACAAAAGACTGATTTAGTGAATCAGAAACATACATGATCAGTGTAGTCAAATTCATAAGCAAATGACTCTTAGGAGTCCATTATTTTAATGAATCAGTCAAAAAAATTCACAAATACAGTAATTACCGGTTTGAATTGGATTGATAAAACTGAATTACCAAAGTACAGTGAGTTGCTGAATCAATTTCTGACTTGCTTACAGAACTGAATTACACATTACTTTTTTGTCCTTAAGGTTAATGTGAAATGTGAAACTTGAATCAGTATGATGCGAACCGGGTTTTGTGAAATGTAGCATTACATAATTTGTTCACCAGTGGATCCACTGCAGTGAATGGGTGCCGTCAGAATGAGAGTGCAAACAACTGATAAAAACACCACAATAATCCACAGGTAATTCATCACTTAACGCTTTTAGTTTGTAATAAACAAATTCATCATTAAGGCACAACTTCAAATCCATTGCGAGTCCTCTATACATAATATTTCTTTCTCCAGGGAATCAGAAAATAAATATGCACAGGTCAAGCACTGTTTACAAAAACCGAAAACAGTCCAAAACAGTTGTAAACAAATATGTTAGTAGATTGAGGAAGCATTATTATGGATTATGGATTCATATTTTGACCATAAGCGATGGTTTGAAATTAAAACGTTTTATTCATGAATTGTTTTTTTTGTTTTTTTTTTACAAACATTCAGCTTTTCACTTCACAAGACAAATAATTGATGGACTGGAGTGGTGTGGATTACTTGTGGATTATTGTGATGTTTTTATCAGCTGTTTGGACTCTCATTCTGACAGCACCCATTAATTGCAGAGGATACTTTGGTAAGCAAGTGATGTAATGCTAAATTTCTTCATATTTTCAGTAGATATCTTCATTTTTGGATGAACTATTCCATATATCAGCTGATTTATTATTGTGGCATTTTCCTTTTCAAATAAACCTGGCCTGAATGGCATGTAAAAGTAAATACTTTACATCTTGGTCAGGTCATTTCTTTTTGGCCAGAATAAATTGCAATGAGAATCAATGCATGTGAAAATCTGGATATGTGAGACCAGGGCCTAAAACTAACTTTTTGCCACACCTGCCAATGGCCGGTGATGTGATAAAAAATTTTTTACCGGCCATGAAACAATTTTTGCAAAAACTGGCAGTTATTACTACTACAATTACTAAACATACTTACAATGTTTTTAAATTGTCATTTACTTTACTTACAAGAAAAAACAACAACAAACAGATTTATTGATTTTTTTTTTGTCCCTAAAAAAACGTTGAGATGCATACTCCGTTTGCAGTGCGTATATGTGGTGCGTATTTTTTTCCGCACCCATGTTAACAGATTAGAGCAGGGCTATTCAATTAGCTTAATTTGAGGGCCGGATTATCGAATAGAAAATTTGAAGGGGGCCAAGGGGGTGGGGGCCGTCCCCGTCCCGATCTCTTTCTGGGGGGACCTACAAAATTAGAACTTAAATTGAAATCTAAAATCGGTAAAAGTTTAACATTAGTGTTGTCTGTCAATCATTTAAAAAATAATGAATCACACATTTTTCTGTAATTAATCGTGATTAATCGCATATTTATATTGTCATAATTTCACATTGAACTTCCAAATTAATTTAGAAACAACATAAAGATAGTATATTTTAAATGTTTTTAATGGTATCTTTTTACTAAGTAACCTATTATTAATGAAGTATTGATACCAATACTGCTACCGGTGTCTCTATTAAATGCATTTTCCCTCAAATTTACCTAGCCTATTAATTATAGCCATTCAACATTACAGTATAATAGGCTCTGAAATATTAAGTGATTTTAAAACAATCTTCACATAAACTATAAATTGTATATGCATAAACTATACAGATTAATCTTTATTCAAGCTACACAAGTTAATCAGCGACTAGAGCAGTCGAGTGATTTCTCTTTTTCTTTTGTTCTTTGATTTACATCAACGACAGACTTCAGCAGGTTTTACTTTAAAATTAGCGCTGTCTCTTTAAAACCTGATGCACATGACGCGGATCTGACACATATCCTATTTTCTCCAAACTCTTTACGGTCATTTAAGACTTTATAACTCATTTAAAACTACGTTCACGAGGTAACTCACCAAAACCGCGTATTTAGACAATTGTGTATGTTATCGTCCGTTGAAGCGCTACTGGTGCGCTGTCTAAAGCGGCTCAGCGTCTGTGTACAGCCGAACGAGCAACCTTTCAAACTATAGCCTACTTCACTAAACCGCTTAGGTGGCGTAACCCCAGGTATGTGTCGCCACATTCTCGGGTCATGAAGAATAAAGATGTGAAAAGTTCATCTTCCGAAATGAAGCAGCGATATCTTCTCAGGTAAAAGTTACACACTGCTCTGACCTTATCAGCCCATTTGTATCCTATTATTTGATTCCCTCTTGTTGCTTATGACAGAACAGCTAACCAATCACGATGATCTTGTCTTCGGAAAAGATTATTTTATTCGCTTACGTCAGAAACAGCGAATCTCTTTAAAAACTGGCTGTTATTCTCACTACATTGCATTGTTGTATTTCGAAAAAGTTTTACCCGCCAACTGGCGACTGACACTGTTACATGGACTCGCCAATGTCTATTTTTACTCGCATTTTGTGCTTGGCGAGTGTTAATTTCAGGCCCTGTGTGAGACTAATTAATTGATCACTGCTTAGTTACTTCATCAAAATAAGGAAGAATGAACACTTTTAATTCTTTATTATACACTGCTTCTTTTTTCTAAAGGATATTTCCTAGCACAATTTGTCAACTAACCTTAATGTGCTTTTCTAAACAATAAACGAATAGGGGAATATTGCTTTCTTAGGAATGTATTGCTATGCTCAGTTATTTAATTATTTTCACATTGAATTTGAAAATCCTTTACCTTTGTAATTGCTTCCGTTTGCTGCTGTGTCTGCTTTGTTTTGTTTTTTTCTGAAAGTGATTAATCTTAAGAGAATGAACAGTGTTTATTAGAGGGAAGTGTGGAGAAGATTATGCCCTTTCATTCAAGTGATGAATGCTTCCTGGCAAAGCATCCTTCTTCTTTTTTGGAACGTGCAACAGTGAAGTGATTGCAAGGTTCGCAGGAAACATCCTTGGTCTTAATTCGTATTCTATAGAATGTAGGGATGCACCGATATGGAAATTTTGGCCGATACCGATAACTGATAACTCTTTATATTTGGAGGCCGATAGCCGATATATAGGCCGATAAATATACATATTAATTTTTCTGAGCATGATTGCAAAAACAAAAGGCAAACACATACAGTGAACAACTGATTTTATTTTAAAACCTTAACTTCAGAAAGGTTTGAACTGATCTCTGAACTTTATTAATTAACTATTCATTTCTATGGCCAACTTTCTTTTATATAAATAAAAGCTATTGCCTTGACAAAAAAAATTATGCATAAATAAAGCAACCAAGTCACTGAACAACATTACTTACATAATCAAAATACCAATCAAATAATAAAAATTTGCAATAGATAAATAAAATGTTTATTCTTATACAGCATGACTTTGTGTGAATTTAACAGAAAGGCCAACTAGAAATGTTACAGGATTGTCTGGCTACTTCATCTGTGAATGTAAGAGTAGGATGTTTTTTTCAATGAAGAGAAGCATTTCAGCTTTCTCACACATAAGTCTGTTTCTCTTTTCATCAATCACATTTGATGCCGCTGAGAAGAGACGTTCGCTGTCAATGCTGGTACAGGGGCGCGCGTCTGCTTTGTGCGACGTCACAGAAGCGACGATCAAAACCTTAGTGGCCAGCAGCAAGCACGAGAAGTGGTTCAACCAGCGGAAATACTACATAATTTATCGGCTTAAAGATATCGACCTAATTTTGTTATCGGACCGATAACGATAATATAAAAAATAGCATTTATTGGCCGATAACGATATGGCCGCCGATATATCGTGCATCCCTAATAGAATGTGCTCAGAGCTCGCTTCTTTCACCAGGCACTGCAAGAACAATGGCCCATTCTTGAATACATGCCCGGGTACAAATTTTACTTTGCTTTTTTTTGTTCATTTCTGAATTATGGTTGTTGAATCTGGACATAATAGCTCCTTTTTGAATGAATCACACACAATGCATAAAAGTATTTTTAAAAAATGCACAGTAAATGAGTGCTTTTGATTTTTTTTTTTCAGCAAGAATATACCCAATATGTTTGTTAAAAAAATAAAATAAACACACTGCAGTCATACTATGGGATGAATTCCAAAGCACAGCGGACACAGCCAATGTATATTACATTTCAGTTTTTATATCAGCTTCTTTGTAATCCTTACAATCGCACATAATGAGATCTCTCTTTTGACCCTGGAACATTAGTTTCAAAAATCTGCCACATAAGGGATGTCCGAGGAAATGAATGTTGCATTATTTATGTGCTACAGCACTGAATTTATGATACAGTAACACGGTCACACAGTCATCTTTTGTCTTCCTTAGTTCCTGACTGTCATATGGAGCCTTATAATAGATATGTTGTAGCAGAAGCCTCCCTATGGCAATGTATACGCTTCTTTTATAGGTTCTGAGAAGCTACAAGGATATCACACTGTAAAGATGTGCAATTATTTTATGAGTTGCTTTGTCCTCCTGCCAGGAACTAGCAGCATATGGCCATGTCAGCACTTCTGTGTTCTCTTAGACCTGAAACGGCGTGAACTTTATGCCTTGAACTGGAAGCTGGTTTGGTAGGTTACACAGTTTTCCTTTCAAGTTTGGTTCTGTTCTTTTTAGAGCTGATTCAAAGTAGTATTTTCAATTTTTCATTTTATTCAAAACTTTCTTTGAAGCTTATCGCTGGAAAAGTGTCTCTGTTAAACTGGGTTAACTGTACAGACACCCTTTTGCTAAAATTAACATTTACTACAGCGAACAGTGATTCCTCGAGCAGATAAATCTGGCTGCTTTATCAGTTCAAGCACATTTAACTGATAAATCTGAAAGAGCGTCACATGGCGCTCTGCCCCGTTCTGGCAGAAGGAAAATAATAGATCAGCATAATGTTGTATCAGGTGCAATATTAAATTCCAGAATGAGCTTCCAGGACAATAAATCTTTTCTTTTCATGATCTTTAAAATGCAATTCTTGTCTATTCAAGAGGTGTTTTAATAAGACAAACAGCAAATTAAAGTACTTAATTAACAATATAGTGATTAAAGGCTTCATGTAGCATTAGAAATTCAACATTTAAAGAAATATAAAGGAACAGTTCATCCCAAAATGTAAAATTCTTTCATTTACTCGCCCTCATGTTGTGGAGGTGAAAAATAATTTTTTTTATTTATTTAAATCTTTAATACATACATACTGTTAAAAACAGTAATAAAAATAAATAAAAAGTTAATAATGTGAATTTAAAATGCCTGTTTTCTTTTTAATATATGTAAAACTAAATTTGTTCCTGTGATGGTTAAGCTGAATTTTCAGCATCATAACTCCAGTCTTCAGTGTCACATGATCCTTAAGAAATCATTCTAACATGCTGATTTGGTGCTCAAGAAACATTTACAACACTATTACAATATTTCTGCTGCTTAATGGGTAAGGATGATACAGTCTTTTTTTATCCCCCAGGATTTTCTGTAATGCATAGAAAGTTCAAAAGAACAGAATTTGCTTAAAATAGAGACCTTCTGTATAAATGTCTTGTGCATCCATGCTGAAAAATTGTG
>NW_015544171.1:333818-341371 GCF_001515605.1 Sinocyclocheilus anshuiensis
ATATATATATGATATGAAAACTAACCTAAAGCAAAAGCTTCAGTGTATTATGTCTTAAATTTTACTCTGTCCCTCATATAAAGCCATTGTTTGTCTTCAGAAGACTTTGAATGTAGTGCATGAGTCATATGGAGTACTTTTATGGTGCTTTTATAGTCTTTTGGAGCCTTTTTTGGTTGTTCAAAGAAGAAATTTCCTTTTGTGTTCCACAGAAAAACTAACAGCATATGGGTTTGCAGCAATATGAGGGTGAGTAAATAATGACTGAATTATTCCTTTCTGTACTTTTTCGTTCATATCATAACAATGTCTGTCTGCCCAATGAGGCCGTGCCGAGTCCAGTTCGCTCCTCAAGTCATTATGAGGAAAGGGTTAAAAAAATTAATTAGGTCTCAGCAGCGATTTTGATCATTAAACCCCACAATTCATGATTCAACTGCACATTTCATCTCAAGCTATGTCTACGTCTATGGTCAAAATATAAAAAGGAATATAAAAGGGAAGTGTAAGGTTGTATTTTGATTGCACAAGCCTGTTATTCTTTAAAGTTTAAACACGTTTTTTTTCGTGTTGCAGTACAAAATGCACTCTTCAACATGTTTCTAACCATGAAATGTGTATTTTTAAACCATAAAATATATGAATGTGGCCAAACAAACTGTTTACATGCAAAAAATGTATTTGCACAAGCACTCCCACATAATGTGTAAGCTCACGTATTTGAAGTCGGACTTCAAATAGACGCCCTGCACTGCTTGCAACATGGTTTCCCACACAAACTGTTTGGCTTCTCTTCAGATCAGGATACAGTTGCATTCCCGGGTGGCGTGGCTGCATGAGAACGAAAGGAAGGGAAATGCAAATGCCTGGAGAACAGTGCAAGGGGGCAAGGCTACTGTTTGCTGCAGTGCTCTTCACTGCATTTTTGAGGAATATCGGCAGCATTGGTGAGTGAACTGAGGTGAAGATGTTTACATAATCAACCGGTTTACCCTTCAGCTCTGAAAATAAATCAGCCGCTGCAAACCCCATTTCTTTTTCATTGCAAACTAAGTGGGATCATGAATCTTCTTCTGCGAGTAGGTGAAGCTCTGAGTCTGTTTCTGAGCTTATTGAAAAGATGAGGGTTTTAATTAAGCACCAGCGATGCTTTTGTTGAAGTCTATCTGTTGAATGGTTTTGTTGGGTGGTTTTTGTGTGAGGTTCTGATAAGAGGCAAATTATTTTATTTAGCTCAGACATCTTTAAGATTCTGCTTTCTTCTTTCTCAAAAGACTTTGGTCATTCACACTGAGCTTTTGAGTGAATTCATTTCCATCTAAAGTATTTCTTACCCTGAAATGCATACCAGTACATCACATAGACCGCACCTACAGCACTGTTTGTGTTTCTTTCTTAACAGCTTATTGAAATATACATGAAATAAGCATTTGCGGACTTGACGTTTATGTGCGTTGGCCTATAAAGTGCCTGAGCAGATGTAAATGTTGATATCTTCTGGAATGGATATCACAGTGCATGTAACAAATAATGGGATTTTTTAATATTCCTCTCACTGGAAAAAAAGAGATCATGATCTGTGCAAATCAGTGATTGAAATGGTATCAGACAATATAGCCATGCAAAGAAATCAATGTATGTGCAAGAGTCAAGCCTGGATTGTTACACATCTGGTGGGACTTATAGATATAGATATCTGAAAAATAATTATGTTTACTAAAGATGACAGAGGCTTTGAATCTGGTGTACATGATGAGTGTGACTTTTGGTTTGGTGATATAGGTTTGTTTTGAAAATATCGGGTCAGGAAAAATTGTCATATTTTTATTGTGTCATTACACATTTCATATGCTTTCCTTTCAGATATTTTGCTTAATACAGTATTGACAAAAATAAATAAATGAAAGAAAATGGAAATAAATAAATAAATAAATAAAATAATAATAAAATGCATAAAATTACACACACACACACACACACACACACACACACACACAAATACATAGTTTATATATTATTTTATAATAACAATCATACATAAATATAGTAGATTCTCTACATAATCTATGGAGAAATTCACTCAGTAGCAAACTCATCTTGATAAATATTCAATAAAAACTTTAACAACTAGCCTGTCTTGCCTACAGTACATTATGCTCTTGATATATAATCAGATCTTTAGAAATGCTGTGTTGAAAAATAACACTGACAGTTGACTCTAAATTCACCTCTTCAATTGTTGCATAATGCATTGTTTTATCAGCAGTGATTAGTAAATTGTTTTGACAACATTATTAGTCCATGACTCGTGTCTTGTCAGCCGTATTTAAATGGTAATGACACAGAATCCTGCATGATAGATGCAGCAGATATTATAAACTGTAGTACATTCAGCAGTAAAAGCCATGCACCAGGCATTTTGTGAATCATATTGACCCGTTGTACGTCCAGCAGACCCTAATATGATCAGCACATTGTTATATCAGCTACGACTGCAGATTTCTGTGCTGAAAATAGCTAAATTCTCGCGACTATCTCTGACATTCACAACATCAAAGATCAGGAATAAATGAAATAGCCTCATCTTCATTTAAATGTTTCAGAATAGATTATGTTACTGCATCATAATTTGAATGTTTTCGAATAGATTACATCTCTGCATCTTAATTTAAATGTTTTAAGGTCGACGAAATGCTGGTTTGTTCATGTTAATGTGTCATCCTCAGTATAATTGCATTGTCAAGTCAATTTCTTTTTTTTGTTGCAGTTTACACAATTCATACCCAATGTAGTTTTGCAGAAAATCACGTCTTAATGCCAACAGTGAGCAACACAGAGGAGACTATGGTAGGGATCAAAATGCGATAAGATGTTCAGCAGGAGCTCATTCTCTTCTTAGAAGGCACAAATTATAATACATATACATATGTATGTTAAATATTATCTTGTATGTGTAATACTAGTTATGTGAATAAATATTTAATATGACTATAGTGGCCAATTCGCCATTCACTGTCTGACTGGCATCGGCTGTTGTTGGCAGACGACATGATGAGGTGGAAGTTAGAAGCAAAACTGAAAATAAATGAGATAATGTTGATGGAATTGATATTCATTTATATAATACAGAATCCAACAGACCTGATTGAGCATAACTACAAGTTGAGAGATCAGTTAGACGTACGTCTGGCTAGCATGAATTTCAGACCGAAGGCTGTATTGTAACTCAAATCTATAAGTACCATCATATTTTATCTTTTGATGACTGGGTTGTTCACACAGCAGATCATAAACCAGAACATGTGCAACAATATTTCAGCCTCTGAATTTTCTGACATTCTGCAGGCGATTACACGCTTTTTAGGGAGCTCTGCAATCAGCTCTTACATCAACTGCTGGAGCGTGATTGAGCTGATGAAATTGGTTTACACGATCATAGCTCTAAGTAGTAAACTGTAATCTATGTGATATATCTGTTAGCATATGATTGATGGTGTCATTGCACACAACATCTTTGACGCAGTGCAAGTGAATAACCCCACAAATGAAATGAAAATGGCAAAACAAAACAATGCTATTACTGGAATTGATTGTTCATCCAAAAAAGAAAAATGTCACCATTTGCTCACCCTCATGTCATCACCAAATAACTTTAGTTAGAGGAACACAGAAGGAGATATTTGGGATTTTTTCCCCCCAGTGTTGTTTGGGTCCCACAATTCTAAAGAATATCTTGTTTTGTGTTCTACAAAAGAAAGTCATACAGGTTTGCTTGACATGAGGGTGAGTTAATGATAACAGAATTTTTTCGGTGAACTGTCCCAGTTTTTGTGAACAAAAGGGTTATGTTAATGTTAACATTGTTAACAACTAGGGCTGAAACGATTAGTCAACATTATCGACAACGTTGACAATAAAAAATTGTCTACAAATATTTTTGTTGTCGAGTAGTCGTTTGATCTAATATGACCTAATGTAAGAGCCTGCAATAACGCGGTTTGACCAGTGTGGCGCTGTAGCGCAACACTGTAATTCATCTCTCCTGATGCAACTCAAGAGAAGAAGACACAGCGCTTCAGACAGAGCAAATGCAGCCGAATCCGAGGCTGCTGAGCGGCGTTTTGATGAATATGTAAATATATACTGTGCGCTTTCCTCTCAATAACAAAATAAACACATCAAGAACTGACAGCGGTGAGAAAGCAGCAGTTTAAAATGCATCTGATTACAGCGATGTGGATGTTTCACGAGCTCTGCAGTTCAGTACTCCAGTAAAATCCAGTCAAGTCACGTTTATTTATATAGTACTTTGTCAGTGTTTCCCCTGTCATTATATTGGGGGCACCCCGCCCCCCTTGAAGGTCAAGTTAATTTTATTTACTTTTATTTTCTCTATAGCACCAGATCACAACAGAAGTCATTTAAAGTTACCTTTTCTATAGAACAGGTCTATACCTTGTTTTTATTAAATATTGCGCCAGATCACAACAGAAGTAATTTAAAGTTATCTTTTCTATAGAACAGGTATATGCCTTGTTCTTTTATTAAACTATATAGCCTTATGTATCTTATTTACACGACGGCATGTCATTTCTGTCTCTACGTTACATGGTCGCGCTCTCTGACATCTCACACACACAAGCGTGCGCGCACACACAAGTGAGCACACTCCCACTAGTATTTGTAAATATTAAGCCGCAAAATGACTATTTAAATATGAATTCTGTGTGTTAAAGAATGGCGTAGACGCACGGTTTTGTTTACTACTCGTACTGAAGCATGCGTGATGCTTCCGGTGATTTCAGCATCTGCTGTCTCACTAAATGAGGACATAAATACATGAACATCTCCAGAACTGCTCTGAGAGTCACTTCATGAGCATTTGACCGTTTCATTTGAGTAAAACTATCTGCGCTCAAAATATGATCTTTCGCACACAGAATTGTGGCAGAAATGTAAGCCCATACATATCACATACCCACAGAAATGTAAAGGTATTCACGGCAACCCGTCAAAATAAAAGTTCGGTTTAACTTGAAGACATTGTGGCAGAAATATATACAGTAAGCCTACTATTGTTCAGTAGAATGTACTACTACTAAAATTGTTAAAACTTTATTTTTTAAGGAATAATTGGTAACACTTTATTTTAAGGTGTGCTTGTTACACATTACATGTATTTACTATTATAACAACAATTAATTATGCATAATTACATGCAACCGAACCCTGTTTTGCTTGAAGACATTGCGGCAGAAATATATTACAGTTGTTCAGTAGAATGTACGTAATAGGCTACTACTAATACTAAAATTAGTAAAACCTTATTTGTAAGGAATAATCATACAATATTTCTTCAATGTTTTAATTGTAATATTACATCCCCTTTATTTTCCACAAAAAAAAAAAAAAGTGTTTAATTTTCATTATTTAAAAGATAAATTAAATGAATGTTTTATGCCTTTAAAAATGTAAATACTCAACACAGAATATAGAATTTTTGAAAAAGGCTATTGTAAGAATAATTGAAACTTGTTTTTATGCTTTCAAATAATTAGACATGCTAAAACACTTGGTAACCATAAAACATAAGGTTGGAAAAAATAAAACATTTCATAGGACCCTAAACATGTAATTTGTGTTAAAATTTTAATAAATTGATGTTAAATTAAGTTTCATGATAATTAATTAATTAGATTATAATTGATTATACATGCTTTCTGATTAATAAAATGAAATTTAACCATTAAAAAGGAGTCCAGAATTAAAAAAAAAAAAAGCCGTAAACCTAGGGGAAGCACTGACTTTATGCAATAGATAGCCTTAAATCAAGCAGCTTTACAGTATTAAACATGAAAAACCAGAGTCAGTATCACTTTCAGTTAGAATTACAACTTGATTTTCTGTTTTAAAGCAGCTCTCCAGTGTGGAGCTAGCTAATGATAAAATATTTTTTATTAGTGGGGAAAAAAACATTTCATTAAAGTTATAGTTTGGTTTCCAGAGATCAAAGCTTGATCTAGCTCAGGACTGTTTTGATTACCATAACCCTATAAGGTAGGGCTACACAATTAATCAAATTTCTAATCGCGATTACAATTATGGATGCCACAATTACGTAATCATTCAAAGCGGCAATTAATCGTTCAAAGTCCACTTATGTTATTCTGCGTGCTTAAGATGCGTTTTTTTCTTTCTACATGTTATCTTAAGGGTTTTTCCCATTATTTTAATTTTAGTTTTAGTATAACATTATAATACCATTCATATTTTTACTTTTTTATAATTTAAAGAAGAAACCAATCCGATGTATAGTTGACATTTGAGGCTTAATACTATAGCTTGTTTATTCCCATATAAAAATACGGCATGCAGTTGCATCAAACAATGGTATAAACATCATTCAATGTAAATTGTGATAATCGTAATTAATAATCGCAATTACAATTTCAAGGGAATAATCGACAATTATGATTTTTGTTATAATCGTGCAGCCCTACTATAAGGTATTTTAAGATAGATTATGTTGTGAATAAAATAGTTTATCCAAAAATAAAACGTCTTATCACTTAACCTTTATTTTGTTTCTTATCCATATGACTTAAAAAAAGAGATTTTTGGCAGAGTGATGTGTCATTCAGCTACTTTTTCATATAGCTAATTAAATGGTGAATAAGAGTTTCTCTGCCATCTCATTTTGTGTGCCAAATATATTTATTTGTATAAATTAATTGTATAACTGTAATTACACTATGACTTTCAAAAGCTGAAGTGATTACATTAATTTATTTGTTAGAATATGTATAACTCAATATTTTAACTAATTGTAAAAGCTGAATAATCAATAAATGTCTACTGATTAATCAGCGAAAGAATAGATTAGTCGATTAATCATTCTAATAATCGCTAGATTAATTGATTATCAAAATAATCGTTTGCTGCAGCCCTATTAACAACATTGTTATTTTCAGCTAAAAATATTATAAATTGCTTTTGTTAATTGAAACAAAGCTGAAATAAAAGATTTAAATAATGAAGATATAATATAAAATGTACAGTATTAGATGAAAAAATAAAATAAATCAAATGAAATATAAAACCAAAGTTATTTGCCACTGCCAGGGCATTAACACTTGATGGGTGAGTGCGGGTGCTGGCGGGTAGAGACTCGTGTGTGCAGGATGCGGGATGCAGAAGAATAAGGGTGAACTCACGCTAGGCAATCTTAACTGTGCCCAAAGCCCGGTTCCTTTGACTAGTTTGATCGCTCCATGCGCGGTTCATTTAGCCGTCCCTGGCTCGGTTGGAAGAGGTGGGCCAGAACACGGTTCATTTGCGCTCAGGCACAGTACGCATGTACACTAGTGTGAGCGCTAATCGCGCCGGAGCGCGGAACTTCTGTTATGTGCAGCATGATTGCGTTAACATTTATGAGCGGCAAAAGTGATAGATCTGTAAAACAATATATTGTGAGAGGGCAGTGTGTTACCGTGTCCCAAACGACTCAAAATAATAAACCACAAAGTTAACAAAACGATGCACTCCACTGTGCT
>NW_015544171.1:341381-346028 GCF_001515605.1 Sinocyclocheilus anshuiensis
AAAACGATGCACTCCACTGTGCTGAGCGAGAGCGCTTCTCTGCTGTCTTCACGTGCTATCGGAAACTTCCTATTTCTCATAAATAGGAATGATTGCGAGCACGTTGCATTCTTTTCTGTTAAAAATAACAGTGAACAGTGGTTTGTGAATGTTGATGTTTAGCCTAAATAATTTTATCAGGAGTGTTCATGTGAGCACTGCTGCAGTCTTAGGCCCATCCCAAATGCTCTCATTGGTTGAGACGCGTGATGACGCCCATCCCGAGCCAGTACTGATCGACATCCCACCCCTCCTGTGACCCATGGTTTGTCTGTATGTGAATTCAGAGCCAGTGAGCAATGGACTTTCATAATAATAATAATAATAATAATAATAAAAACTGCATTAATGCGCGATAAAATAATTGTCGGCGTTAATTAATGCGTTAAAGGGGTCATATGATGCGATTAAAATTTTTCCTTTCTCTTTGGAGTGTTACAAGCTCTTGGTGCATAAAGAAGATCTGTAAAGTTGCAAAGACTAAAGTCTCAAATCCAAAGAGATATTCTGGACACCTTAAAATAAAGTGTAACCTAAAACTATTAATAAGTATTGTAGTATATAAAAATAAAATCTAAAATAACGCTGCCAGCACTTTCTAGCAATGAGTGTGTTGGGATTTAATGGGATTGTTTACACAAAAATTTACTTTTACATGTCAATATTTACTCACCCTCATGCTGACATTCTTTGTTCTGTGGAACACAAAATGAGAAGTTCAGCAGAATGTTCTGGCTGCTCTTTTCCACACTATGAAAGACATAGGGTTGGGTATCGTTTCGATTTTTTTCGATACCGGTGCCAAATCGATACTTTTAAAATGGTTCCGGTGCCTAAACGGTGCCTGAACCGATACTTATTAAAAAAAATCAGTTAATCAGTTGTTCACTGATGAGCAGCGCAAAAAAAATAAATAAAAAAAATTGCGCGAATATGAACGTGGTTTAGCGCAGCTCGTCAGTGAACAACGGCTCTGTGTAGTTAATGCTGCTCAAGGTGAAAGCACGCAGGTGATGGAGATTTACCGCTGATTACAGAACCGGCTTTACTGATAAGATGCGCGTTAAATATCGCATGCGATTAATCGTGCAGCCCTAATCAGTATATATTAAATTAATGATTGTTTTTTCATTTCTAGGCTGATTTATTCCTTTAAGGCGATCTTCAGGGGATTCACTGAGTTCTAAAAAAGGCACTGCACACTAAAGTTGAAAAATAAACAATGAAACATCATTTACATTTCTGAGAGTTATGTCCGAATGTGCATTGCCCGCTAGTTTAGTCATTCGGATTGTCTTTGATTCTGATCAAAAGCCTAAAGTCAGAAAGCTGTCCGGAGAAAGTCTGAAACACACGCAATTATAAATGGGTGATGAGAGACTTTTTGAACTGCAGCAGACCTAAAACATTCAAATAGTGTGGCAGACTCAAATTATGCACCATGAATTACTCACAGGCTCAACCGACTGTGAAACTTTTGCTTGATTACATCATATCGTTCAAAGAGCCCGAAAGAGTTCGCTGCTTATTATCTAATTGGTCTCTTCTGACCACAGCTGTCCTTGCAATACGATCACACTGGCCTGCTGTCCTTGTCATAACACTGGCTTCAGATTCTGTAGACAAACCTTATGCTTTGATGGAAAGATCCAGTTTTTCAAAGCGCAATGTTTCACCAGATAAAAAGGCTCAGCATCAATATACATGCGCTTCAATGAGAAAAATAAGTGTCATTACTACTAATCCGGTATTATAACTCGATGACTCAGATATTTTGCCGCTTTTAGAGAGGGAAAGAGGGAAAAAGGAGGCATTAGTCATCTTTATCATGCTTTCATTAGCGTTTGTAATCCCACTAGAGGAAGACAGGGCATGGAAGGAGCCAAACCCACCATGTTGCCAGAGGGATTTATCCACTGACTTCGTTTTCTCCATTAAAAGGCATTTAACCAGGCTCTGATTGCTGGTAAATTAATCACAAACTCTTAATTCCTCAAAAGAGTCACAATATGTTTGAGATTCGTCTGACAACTTCTAGTCTCGAGACGCCAAACTTTTCGATATTTTTGTGCAGGTCCGATGACGCAGATAAGACAAGCTAATTTTGCCCTTCACGTCTGCTTCACCGCGTTCAATTGAGATTAGTCTCTTTATAGATACATCTATGAATATGCAATTCATAGGGTGTTTATTTTTAAACCTTTCGTTGTTTGTGAAATTCTGAATTATATGGAAGCCAGTTACCGGAGCAAGTGCAAATGTATTACGATATGAAATCTGACAGCTCATTAAGACAGTCTAACCTATCTGTCAACTCACTACTTTTAAATATTTGTTTCTAAAAATATAAGCATGGGAGATGATTTCTGAGGCAGTCATTGTCATTTTTTTGCTGTGACTGCGCATTGTGTTTACTTAAAGGCTTAAAGCCAATGCTGTCTTTGAATTTGACGTCCATTAATTATTCAGGTTTATGTGTACTATTATCTGCAAATTGTATAAAAACCGAAGAAGGCAGTGCAGAACACTTTGAAGCTTCTTTTGAATGTGCTGATATCATGAGAAAAGGCTGATATGAGGAGAAACGCTACTGCTGCAATTTTCGATTTGGACCGAATGTGCGTATATGAGAGCGAGAGACGTATTCAGAGGCCAGCCGCGCTCAAACACTTCTCTGATTTTCATATTGACTCAATGTTAGAAGTGAGCAGAGATAGGCGTTTTTTTCTCGCCGCTTTCCCTCAGACCCTAATAGCAAATCCTGAAAAGATCATTCGGAATAGAGGAGGCTGCTGGCTGCCGCCTACGGCGCGACCCGAAAGGACCCCTAATATTGAGTCTGTCTGCATATCTGTGCCACAGTCGGTGCTGCCCATGTGACTCGAGAACTTAACGCTTGATAGGCTGGTATTTTAAAATCTTCCGGTGGGAAAACACTCACAGGAAGAGTTAAATCATGTTGCAGGTTCTCAGTCAGAGGAAAATGGTGCCAAATGTTCTACCCAAGTCCTCAGAGCGGAGGATTGAATCCGTGCCCTCTGTTAGCGCGGTGCGCCAGCCAATCCCCTCACCGGTGGTGGAGTCGGGACTTTCGTGTTACCCCGCGTTATGGACTGCTGCATTCCTATCAAAGCTGCTCGTTCTGCTTATCTTCTCGCCGGATCTTCAAAATGATGGAGATCTCGGCAGTGGATGTTTATTTCAGTTGCAAATGAAGCTGACCTCCTTATGAAGCGTTCTGGCATGTGGACGTCCTGTGAGGCAGTGTGGGACACAGCTTTGGCCTTTAAAAACCCTCCATAATGCCGGTTCCTCTCCAGGCTCATCCTCGAAAAAAGTATAGGAAGTGTATTGCCTGTGTATTGTGTAGGGCCTGTGAATGCCAACTGAAACTTATCCGCTATATGTACACTAGGGGTGCAACGGTTCTCGGTAAAAAATCGAACCGTACCATTCTCCACACACGGTTCGGCATACACTAGGACTGCGGTTCAACTTAAATCTGACAATGCATCTGTAATATGGTTTGTTAGAGTTCAGCTAATGCATGTTTCTGTTGATGGTAAAATGGTTCTGTAAAATACATTACAACAAGAGCGATGAGAGAGAAAAAAAAAACAATACGTGGACAAACCAGTCACTCTTTAATCAATGCGAGTGCTTTATGCTGGAATAACTGTCATTTATGCCATCATCACGTGTTGATAGCGCAGGTGAGAACTGAACAGCACACGTTGCTATCTGTGTTTAAACTAAACTCATTTAAGCCTGGCCAGTTTAAATATTAAAGAGCCAGAAGACGTGAACTCGCGCATGCAGTGAGAAGATCTGTGTGGTCGCTCATCCGAAGCGCGTGAACCCGCGTCTCAGAACGCGCGCAAATATTAAGCTCTCTGTAAAGTACGTTTAAATGGACAAATTCACACAAACATGTCAAAATGCCCATCTTGGTTAGTATCCTAGCAGACATAGACGGCTGAACAAACAGTATCAGTGCACTGGATCAGTGCGTTCTCTTAAAGTGACAGCACTTTCTTAATGTTAATCAAACAGCAACAACACGGAAATCTCTCACTTCTCTTGATTGAATAACTTTTGTAACTTTAATAAGGATTAATCTTTAATTTATACAGTCAAATATGCAATGTTATTTTACATTTGAGTTATTCAATTTCTATACCTAAAAACTACGTTAGACCTACCTAAAAAAAACTGAAAAGCACTGTTTATTTTATTTGTATCTTTTTTCACTGTTTATTTATTTGTGCTGTTGCTTGTAGTTAGGTTATTTGTTCTTATTTTCTTTATTTTTATTTGATAATATAGTTTTTTCCCTAAACATAGCACATACCGAACCGTATCAAAACTGTGACTCTAAAACCGTGATACAAACCGAACCGTGAGTAAGTTGAACCGTTGCACCCCTAATGTACACACAGGGCCGTCCTTAGCTGATTAGCTTAGCATTCCCGTTCCGGAGTGGGAGGGGGTTGTTTGTCCCTCGGTCTGTTCGCGATCGTGTTCTGGGGGGCCTCAAAGTGCCACACCAGTTGTAATAAAAACCCACCCACCCAGCACCAGACGTCATTTGGACGTCGTTTTTTGGGC
>NW_015544172.1:0-216 GCF_001515605.1 Sinocyclocheilus anshuiensis
ATGGCGGTGTGGCCAGACTCAATCTTCTCCTCAGTGAAGACACACAAAAACCCACTTGTAATTTGCAAAAAAAGCACCTAAAGGACCCTTAGACTGTGAGAAACAAGATTCTCTGGTTTGATGAACCTCAATTCCAAGCATAATGTTTGAAGGAAACCAGCTCTGCTCATCACCTGCAGAGTACCATCCCAAAAGTAAAGTGTGCTGGTAGCAGCC
>NW_015544172.1:435-1136 GCF_001515605.1 Sinocyclocheilus anshuiensis
CTCAGACTGGGCAGAAGGTTCACCTTCCAACAGGACAATGAACCTAAACACAGCAAGAGTGGCTTATAGACAACTCTGTGAATGTCCTTGAGTGGCCCAGCCAGAGCCTTGGATTGAACCCAATCAAATATTTCTGGAGAAACCTGAAAATGTGCGTCTGCCCTCATCCAACCTGACAGAGCTTGAGAGGTGAAGAGGCGAGGAGAAGAATGACAGATATTTGCCAAATGCTGATGTGCAAAGCTTGTCGCATCATACCCAAAAAGACGAGGCTGTTAAGTTACTTCAGCTAAGTAACGAGTTAAGGGTTTGAATACTTATGCAATGTACTTATTTCAGCTTTTTTATTTGTAATAAATGTACAAAGTTGTGACAGTTCTGTTTTTGCTTTGTCATTATGGTGTATGGAGTGTAGATAGATGTGGGGAAAAAAGGTAATTCAAAGCAGTTTAAAGGGGTCATATGATGCGATTTCAATTTTTCCTTCCTCTTTGGAGTGTTACAAGCTCTTGGTGCATAAAGAAGATCTGTAAAGTTGCAAAGACTAAAGTCTCAAATCCAAAGAGATATTCTTTATAAAAGTTAAGAGTTAACCACGCCTACCTAAAACGGCTCGTTCTAACACGCCCCCACATATCTACCTCACTATGTGGGAAGATTTGCATAACGCCGCCCAAATGTTCACGCAAAGAAAGAGGGCG
>NW_015544172.1:1175-5345 GCF_001515605.1 Sinocyclocheilus anshuiensis
TGTGGGAAGATTTGCATAACGCCGCCCAAATGTTCACGCAAAGAAAGAAGGCGTAACTTTTATTCTCACTGTAGTATTGTTGCCGCCGCCATATCCTGAAGACGCTGTGTGCTTCGTTGTGAAAGCGAAACTACTTTGTTTGGTCTTCCAAAAGAGGACACGACTACAAATCAGTGGTTAAGTTGTGCAACGCAATGCGTAAAAAGACAGTATAAGTCATTATAATCAGTAATTATGTCCCCACTGGATGCAACAAATGCCTCGTTTGTAATGGGTTTTAATGTTTTTGTCTCGTCGCTCCAGCCAGACACGGCATCAACAGTATGTGAGGGGCGTAACATTTCCGACACACGCTTGAGGTATTCGGCCAATCACAACGCACTGGATAGCTGGCCAATCACAGCACACCTCACTTTTCAGACCGATGAGCTTTGTAAAAATCGACGCGTTTCAAAAAGGCGGGGCATAGCGGAGAAACAATAATGTACAGTATGTGGAAAATATTGTGTTTTTTAAACTTTAAACCGCATAAACACATTTCATTACACCAAATACACAAAATAATGTTATTTTTAGCAGCATCATATGACCCCTTTAACATAAGGCTGCATCATAACAAAACATGAAATAAATGAAGGGGTATGAATACTTTCGCAAGGCACTGTATATAAAAATGGCAGATTTGGTTGCTATAAATTTACTATAAATTGACGATTTTATTACATTTTGTAATTTTGGTTTTGGGTTTTTATAGATTATGTTGGTGCCCATAGCCTTTTGTCTATGTTGTGCTACAGGCGTCCCAAGTTCAAATCCCCTCTATCTCTTTCTCCCACTTTTGCTTCCTGTCACTTCTACACTGTCCTATACTATAATAAAAAGTTAAAAAAAAAACACCCAAATTCTAAATCTTAAAAAAAAGTAAATGTATTACATTGTAAATACATTTTCTTTTAAAATTTTCATTCGTTAATTATAAGGAAATTCATTTGCTGATTTTTTTTTACTGTATTTTACATTAAAATTACACATATTGTCTAGTTAAGAAAATATTAATGGTAAGATTTTAGAATTAAGAACATTTTTCAGTTAACATTTTGTCTTCTTAAATATAATTTTATCCTAATTGTAAGGTAAATATTTTCTTCCAAAAATGAACAATTTTAGAGTAAAATTACGTATTATATGAGTATAAAAATAAGTTTTCATTGCATAGGGTGAATAAACTTACAACATAATAGATTTTACAGTAGCATTCCTGTGTTCTTTTCTTATTGAGATTGTTTAAAAATTTGTAATAGTGTATTTTCTGTACTCTCTAATCATATTCATCTCTGTGAGAGTCCAAACGGGTGCGCGAGAGAACGACAACAGATGATGTTACCCAGCAGCCCCCTCAGACATACTTACACGCGCTTCTTGTTTTCTTGGCACCTACACTGCCCCATCCACTCTATAACCGACCCATCTGCCAAGCAGAAACAGTGGTCGAGGAAAATAATTGTTGTGCAGAACATTTAAGGAGAGCATTAAACAATTCTGTTTAAACAGTAAAGAAAATTATTTTAAAGAATGAAAGAAAAAATAATTATCAGGCATAATAAAAAGTCCACATGGGAAATTCAGAAATGAGGAGAGGTGAAACTGTGCCAAAAGTTGGACAAGGCGTGATTGCAGGGTGGGGCGAGAGACAATGAGGGAAAGTAGAGGAGATAGAGATGTGTTATCAACCTTTTAGAGTGTTACACCAAGCGACACAAGCCACTGTGGGCCAATGCCAATTATATGTCCACACAGTTTATTTAGTGTGTGCCTGTATACAGCGCTGCTACTCTCCTGGGCCTTCACTCCTGCTGTGCCCTCAAAAACCTATGCCCTGATCTGGTCCATGATGCGTTCGGCTCTTAATGAGCTTAAAGTCAAGGGTCTTGGTCTTGGACTTGACAGAGAGTGACAGAGTCGCTCCCAGTGCCCCATCATGGTCAAAACACCATAACCTCTGCTTAACCGACCTTATAATGCATTTTCAACATCTGAGGGTCATTGCAAATGTCGAGTAAATAACACGAGGATGCAGTATCTGTGTGCTGGGGACGCTTGATCAGCAAAGGTAAACTTTTGCCATCTGACTGCTCTTCCTCTGTCCTTCCTGTTTGTCTTGTAAGTCTCCACCCACACGCTCAGAGCTGCAGGTGCTATTTTTCCCAAACAGAATTTGGCACCGTAGTAGGCTATTTGTCTAAATTCAGTGACTGCCAGAATATTGCATATTGCAGAATATTATTTGTTTGACATCGTGATAAAGCAGAGCTGGATCAGCAAGGACCAAGGGGCTCATATAGACCTCCAAATCAATAAGTGACAAAAAATGTCTAAATAAAATTTATATTTCTTTGAAAGCATTATAGTCACGTAGATAATTAAACTCTGAAAAGTTGTATCATATTATACTGTGTGCGCAATGAATTTAACTGGTGAATACCAAAGGATTTCATGTAATGTTTCCCAGTATGATAAAGCAGCACATCTTCATTTTAAGTTTTTATTTTCTCTATAAATAGTACAACAAAACTGAAAGGATTTTTCAAGCACAGCAACAACAGTTCAAATTTTTGTCTGAGATTAATTCTGTTTTGATTTGCACTTATTTATGTATACTCTCAATGATAATATGGATTATAGTGATCTTTAAAAATGTGGAAGTCAAAAACAAACTCTCATTTTCCGTGACTATCATTATTTCAGTATTTGTTTAATCACATTTACATGAGTCAGTTTTAAATGCCATTTTCTTTCAATCTGGGCTGCAAACCAGCCTGAACAGTTGGCATGTTCTGAAAATAACCTTGATATACTTGTTCTCCTTGTCACTCAGATAGCTATTAGTCGCTAACTCAGACTAAAGAAGATAATTTCACATTTACAATGCACTTATATGTCATTTTCATCTTCTTATATAAAATCAATATTTTTCACCATTTGAGGAATGAGTGGTGAAAAATACTATTGTTAATGCAGGATTTCAATCATATACACTGATGATTGACTTACTGTAATGTGAGAAACTTAATACATTAGCTAAGATGCATACAATTGATCATAGGTTACAGTAAAGACATTTATAATATTACAAAAGACTTCTATTCATCAAAGAATCCTGAAAGAAATGAATTATGTTTTCCTCAAATGGTTTCAATACTGATAACAATATTTTTCTTGAGCACCAAATTGGTGTACTGTATTAGACTGATTTCAGAAGGATTATGTGACACTGAAGACTGGAGCAATAATGCTGAAACTTCAGCTTTGCCATCACAGGAATAAATTAACATAAAAAATAGTCATATTACATTTTATATAATATTTCATGTTATTACTTTTAGGGATGTTCATTTCGGTTATTTCTCCTAACCGACAACCGACGCTTGCTAACCAACAAGATTATTTTAAATTAGAACTGAATTAAATTAGAAAGGATAAGTGTCTGTGACCCATTAAAGGTCCCATGGCATGAAAATGTCACTTTATGAGGTTTTTTAACATTAATATGAGTTCCCCTAGCCTGCCTATGGTCCCCCAGTGGCTAGAAATGGCGATAGGTGTAAACCGAGCCCTGGGTATCCTGCTTCTCCTTTGAGAAAATGAAAGCTCAGATGGCCCAATCCGGAATCTTCCCTTTATGTCGTCATACGGGGAAAGGTTACCTCCCCTTTCTCTGCTTTGCCCGCCCAGAGAATTTGGCCCGCCCATGAGAAAATAAGCTACTACCATGCGAGGTGAGCGCAATATTTTTTTTTCCTCGAGAGACATCATGGCTTGCAAACGAGCGAAGCATGGCAGTTGCCCCGCCTCTCTCCTCCTCATTAGCATTTAAAGCTACAGACACAGAAATGGCACGTCCTAAGGAAAGCTCATTGCGGGACTGGCTCGTAGTGGCTGAAATTCTGCACCAAGGCTGAATTCCGGGATATAAAAGCATCTAAAGAGCAGCATGTCATGGGACCTTTAAGAATACTAAAATTTGTTTTCCGGGGATTAATTTGACATGCACAAAAATCAACAAACAACAGAACATGAGGATTCACATGGTCATATCATATCGCATCACGCACCTGCAGTGCTTCTGCGAGTGGAGAAAAACATAATAAAGCTAGGCTATATATATATATA
>NW_015544172.1:5975-10483 GCF_001515605.1 Sinocyclocheilus anshuiensis
GAATATACAGTATATATAATATATAACGAATAAATAGGCCTATAAGAAAAATATATTTTTATTTAACGAATAAATTAAGAAAACAAAAGAAAAAACTGTGCAACAAGTAGCCTAGTATGCAGAGTTTCGGTTCATTTTTGTGCTGCACGAAAGGAAACCAAGACGGCAGAAAGCGGCATCCTATATTTCTTTAGGCTTATTTTACAAAAGTACAAATATTTGTTTTTATTGTGCATGTACACAAATAAAGGCAAACCTTTTACAATTCCCATTATCTTTAGGAGTAGTTGTTTCCACTGTTAACAATTCTGATTATCTTTAGGACTAAAAGGAGTAGTTGCTTCACTTGTTAGAAGGAAAAAATTCAAGTGATCGCGCCGCATGCATCCACACAGTTAAGCTTTGCTACCTTGACAATGCAGCCTGTTCATTATCATAATAAAATACAGTCAGTCAAACATATGGAAAAAACACACTGCTCAGTTTAAATATGTAGTAAAATCTGTGCCGTTAGGCGTTATCACCGTATCGCCATGTTATGGATATTGGAACATGAGTGAAGTACATAATAAATAATATTTTGGCATACATTTGATTTTGTGTCGAATGAGAGACCCAACGTTGGTTTCAGTTTCGTTTTAGCCTAAATGAATCTGTTTTGGCTTGCCATTTATATAGCTATAGCTTCTTATATTTAAAATTCTTCTTCTTTTCTAAATACTGTTAAATTGAAAAGATTTGTTGTGGAGTGAGGGGAACTAAAATAGCCTAGCTATGTTTACAGTGTTTATTATATTGTTTGTAAACATTTCGCGTCTGCATTAGGCCTATTTCTGAATGAAATAATAAAATGCAACTTATACGCGACTTATGTTTTTTATTTTTTTCTCTAAAAAACGATTTTTTTTTAAACCGTTTAAATGATTGTATTAATCGGTCAAAATTATTACGGTCAGTTAGCGGTTAACCGGTTAAAATGTGCATTCCTAATTACTGTTTTACTGTATTTTTGATCAAATACTCTAAATACAGCCTTGGCAAGCAAAAGAGACTTCTTTCATAAACATTAAAAAAATCCACCCGACCCCAAACTTTTGACTGGCAGTCTATGAGTGGAGGTACAGAATGGAGATTGAGATTGAGTTGGGGTCCAAACAGGTTTTGTGGATGGAGACCCCCTGAGTAATCCTCTTTTGTGGTATTACCAAGTCTTAGTGCAAATAATTCTGCTGCCCTTCTGGGTCAATGTCCCACATTGTTTATCCTGGTCTGGTCAGTCCATCTGTCTGTCACAGAGATCATGAGTTGATGGTGGCAGTTAATCAATGGTTTTCATGCATCAAATTAAATCTATGAGACTTTGCTTGTCCATGTCCCAAGAAAAACCTTAAGAGGGTAATGAGACTGTATTACCGTGAGACTGCGTGTTTCCTGAGTTGGCCTTTTATTCCATGTGTCTTAAGGATAAGCTACAGAACGAACACAGAAACCTGAGCACAGCTGGGTTCACAAGGTTTAAAAAGAAGATACAGGCTCAGGCCTAAAACATAGTGAGTTGCGTACATAAACAACATTTTTAGACATAAGTGTGATCTTATTTGTCTCAAACTGTTGGTAGTAAATTGTATGCCATTTTGAGTCTACATTATATGGATAAAGCAATCCCACTATGCACTGTAAATGGAGATGTTGTGGGTAATCATTTTAGGTTAGCCTATCCATCAAGCTAAGCTAAATATTTACAAATTTGGATGGAGCTGAGGAAAACATACATGTTTATTCATACTCAGAAGTGCTTAGGAAATAGTCCCAGATTTCTAGGGATCACATATTTTACCCAGCATTCATGTGTGCTGCATATTCATGTACTTATTGATTTTATAACTTTGCTAGCTACATGCTAATGTGAGAATTAGCTGTGTGCATTATCTCTCGCAAATATGGGTGTTATTTGTGAGAGTGCCTGATAACAAAGTTGCCGACTATGAGAAGCATCTCAAACTAGGCGCTAATGTTCCATTTAGGTTAGCTTAATGTATATGTAGGCAGCTGCCTATATAGGAAGTAGACAGCAAGTGAGCTCATTGGGTTTGTAGACAGAGCCACTGTAACTATATGAGGTTTCTGAATAGTTTTGGAGTGCAAGAAATGCCTCATGTTTTTTTTTTGTGGCCAACATGTAAAAGACATTATTTCAAAGATAGCGAAACTCTGTGAAGTGATAAAGGAACAGCAAGCCTACATTGCTTGCTTATAATGGTTGTGTGCTTCTTTTGTGGTAGACGACTGTAAATTTGTTTGTTATTATCATTTATATTTAAGCTTTCTGAAGTAGTTTCTCTATTTTCATTTAACAATGCTTTATATTAGCTTTCATAATATTTTTGAGAACAATTGTGACATGTTAAGCCCATGTTTAACAATTGTGACAACAATTGTGTACTTTTCCCGCAGTAGATCACTCTGTGCTGTTTTCCAGATGCGTTTTGGCCATAGAAATGCATTATTCACTGCTGTAAAGTGCCATAACTGGCGGATATTTTCCAGATTAATAATCAGATTCATTGTTGATTATTTTCATTATTGATTTTTACAAATTTATAGTTGTTGCAGCCCTACTTTCTTGTGTTTGATATTTCAACATATAATCATTATTTGTTTAGTCCTGCGAAGCCTTCAGTTTGGATCTGTCTGTGTTTACATGTTCCATTGAAAGCATCTGAGCACTTTAAACTGAAATATTGATGGGAACGACATTCACTACAAAGCAACAGAGAGCTGTGAGACAGAATTTGAAATTAATGAACAAAAATGAAAAAAAAAAGAGAATATCAAACCAAAAGCGCTGGACTACTTTCAAAGAGAAATGTTCAGACCACACTGGTTGTGTGTGAATGACTCTGGTGGTTAGCCTGTTGGGTTGTTTTCAGGACAGGTTAAGTCCCTGTAAGCCCATGTTTAACTCTGAAGGATTCCTGTAATAAGGTAATTGGTCACAATAGACGGTAGAGCACTATCAGC
The DNA here is from genome assembly GCF_001515605.1 of Sinocyclocheilus anshuiensis. Lineage (NCBI taxonomy): Eukaryota > Metazoa > Chordata > Actinopteri > Cypriniformes > Cyprinidae > Sinocyclocheilus > Sinocyclocheilus anshuiensis. Next base: position 8,997 of record NW_015544172.1, read on the forward strand.
TTTATAAATCATGAGATCGTCCCTCTGTACTGGGATAAAAAATTGCCGGCCATTGTTGTATGGATGTGATCCAATATTTGTCGGAGGTTTATCCTGTCTGTAGTCAATGGTGATGTATTATGGGAAGTTAAAAGCCTTCCAGACCATTCCGGGTAAGTTTAAGCACCTTTGGATTTGAAGGTCATGGTTTTGATCCCTGTGCCTGATTGACTCAGATCTAAGCCTGCCATGAGGAAGCCACAAGGACCAGAAACCTTCTGCTGTTTGAGCAAAAACTGTCTTCCTCTCAAAGAACGTTTGAAAGTAGGGCTGGGCGATATGGCCAAAAAAATTGTCATGATAATTTTTTTCATATCAGTCGATGTCGATAATTATCACGATAATTTTTCCCATATCAGTCGATATCGATAATTATCACGATAAATGTCAAATCTTTATTTCTTTCAAGTTTAAAGCCAGATTTTTGCTCCAAAGTGAAAGTTGCAGAAACCAGACCATTAATTTTCCTTAACAAGATAAATATCAAAATAAGAAAAATGTATTTCTTAGTTTCTGCATGTTCTAATGAGTGATATAGTTTCAAATCAAGAAACAGGTTTGGGTTGCCTGATAATATTAATAATAATAATATCACTTTTTTGTCTCTTAGAAATGCACATTTGATAGTAGCTTGAGTTAGGATGCAGAGGTAAATTTTTGTTCATTATCAAAATCAGTAACATCTGTAAAAACCTCAGTTTTATATGGTTAAATTTATTCTGAACTTTTTTTTTTTTAATTAAGCATTGGTCTTCCATAGTAGCATACATTTAAATCATGATAAACACAGTTAAATTAAAATCACACATATACAGGTGCATCTCAATAAATTAGAATGTCGTGGAAAAGTTCATTTATTTCAGTAATTCAACTAAAATTGTGAAACTCGTGTATTAAATAAATTCAATGCACACAGACTGAAGTAGTTTAAGTCTTTGGTTCTTTTAATTGTGATGATTTTGGTTCACATTTAAAAGAATCCAAGACTTAAACTACTTTATTGAATTTATTTAATACACGAGTTTCACAATTTGAGTTGAATTACTGAAACAAATTAACTTTTCCACGACATTCTAATTTATTGAGATGCACCTGTAGTACCTCAATACCATGGTAAAAATATAACTATATTGTTTTTAGGTAGCCTGTATGAAAAACAGTAGTCTAAAAACATTCAGTATAAATTCTATAGCTTAATCACAAATACATCTAGATTGAAAAGACTTCTGACTGTCTCGTTTGTTGCACACAGTGTTCCTCCTGTTTGGCTTTAAAGTAGTTTAAATCACCGAATCATTTGTGTTCATCGCTGAGTTCAAGCGCTTCACACCGGATCTCTCAGCGCTGTTTAATGCTCACGTGACCGAGTAAACGCATCTGCTCCAGAACCTGCTCTACCCCTTGTCCAAATACCCACACTTGCGGTCTTGGCCACTTGAGAGTGCGTG
>NW_015544172.1:10611-10853 GCF_001515605.1 Sinocyclocheilus anshuiensis
GAAGGTGAAGATAAGGGCAGATGTAAGACCCCCGAAGGAAATGAGTAGATACTGAGGTATCACTCTGATCCGGACAAAAGCGCTGACGCCCTGTCTGGATGACATCCCTTAGGTCTTTTAATTACCTTCCTTTGACCCACGATTCTTCCTACCCCTACCCGTGGGGAAGGAGCGCGAGCCGCGACACTAGCCTTCTGAGCCAGTCTCTGATCCTCAAACCGAGACGGGCTAGGACCCCTGGG
>NW_015544172.1:11483-18341 GCF_001515605.1 Sinocyclocheilus anshuiensis
TTTTGTACAACATTTGCAACTGCTTTTTATCACTTAATTAGAAGCACCACAAATTAAAATTGTCATGTTATAGGGACTACTGACCAGACATTTAGAAGTTGATTTTAAAATGCAAAGTATTTAAAATTTAAATTTAAATAAAGCTATGTAAACACTTGCATTTTCACAACACTACAAGTGTGTCCCATCAGGTAATGAAAAGTTCGACACACACTTGTGGTCTTCATGCTCACTTGAACACTTGGGCCAAATACAGGAAATATGTCATATAAGTAGTCAAGTGGTCAAGTGCAAAGACCGCAAGTGTGGGTATTTGGACAAAGCTCTAGTGAGCTCGCGTTGCGCGGCGCGGCCGTTTTGAACATTGGTCCGAGCGGATAAACGTCCGTGTGGCCACGATTCAAATGAGTCGCGCTGTTTCGTTCCGCTTTTGGTGCATAGACATTATATCGAACATTTATCGAACTCTTCATACCATACCTTCCAAATAAGGTAATAACAGACCATTTCATTCTAGGGACAAATCCTAGGGTTGTAAATAGACATGTAAAACCATTTCTAGAGATTTTTTGCCCTTACCTAAGCGACATACCTTCTATGTAGATATCAGAGAACAATTTAAAATGTTGTATCAATGCATTCTATGGCACCTTTAAAGCTGCAGTCTGTAAGTTTTGCCTCTCTGTCGCCATCTCTGTTTGAAAACCAACCGTTTCTGGAGAATTTTTGCCCTTACCTAAGCCAAATCAGAGAGCAATTTAAAATATTGTATCAATGCATTCTATGGCACCTTTAATGTTTCAACTTAAATTTAGTTTAGTTCAACATTTCTAATTCTAAATAATCTTTTATTTATATTTTATTTAATCTTTTTCAGCAGTTTTCAGCCTTTTTTGTCATCTTACACTCAATTAAACTATAAAATATTTTAAAATACTAATAATTTAATAACACTGTTAAGTGTAATCTTTAGCTAACCGAACCTCAAAATAAATGTCCTTTTTCATACTGTACATTTTTATGATTTTTATTCAATTGTTTTATTTAAAAAATAGTATAGAATTTTAATATTGGCCATTTATTTATGGTCATTTTTTGGCCATAACAAAATAAAAATAATAATAATAATAATAAAAAATCTTACTTGTATTGGCCAGAATGCATTGGTGCATCCCTTACCTGCTTTCACTTTGGCACCAAAAATATTTTTGGCTCTATTTTTGAGTTTCCACTTAATGTCCAAATTTGACTCCTGAAGCAAAAATGCTGTTCTAATGCTTCATTGTTACACAGCCTTTATTTAAGTTAAAGGGGGATGACACACTCACAATATAATTTTCAAATATTGATGATATCTATCATCTTCATATTACCTTTCTGTCTTCTAGTCTTTCTGCGTCAGTTCTAAAGATGCATCTCTGGCACCTTTGCCTCTTATTTAGTGCGTCTCCATTTCTAAAGCTGCCTGCTTGAGGTTATTCTTGCCACATATCTCTCCGCCATATCTCCTACCTGTCCTCTTTCCACCCACACACCCATCTTCTATATCCCACAAAGCACTGCAGCGCTGCCCTCTGAAGTAATGTTGTGACAAGCCCAAGACTCTCCAAGGAGTACTGACACGCTGCTGAATATCGTGTCATATTGTCAAACGTTCACAAAGAAATATGCGAGATGAAACGATTGTCAGTGATGCCTGTATGCTGTGCTAGCTGTTTCAGCTAAATCGTCTGTCCTACCATCTCAGTGAGTCTGCTGCCTGGCCCTCAACTACTTCTAGGGAAAAAATAATCCAAACGGTCATGTTTTCAGGAAAAAGATGAGCGTTTGAAGAGCATTTTGTGAAATGGTGTGCGGGTTTGGTGGTTGAGTACCTCAGGTGTCTCTCTTCACCTCACTGAACTCTTGAGTGACAGGCTTCCTTCTCACAAGTGCAAGTCGCTCAACTCCATCTGACGCCACCTTTTAAGACGTCTTAAGCAAATGAGGCAATGAGTGGCGTGCCTGTCGTAATCCTTCAATTTTAAGTTCAGTTTCCACTGCAATAAATCAGAATTAGACTGCAGTAGTAGACGCAATAGATCATTTTTGTTTATCATTTATTCTGAAAAAAGGCATATAATTGAATTGAAGATCACATAGATGGAGTGTAACGCTGACTGGAAGAAATTTGTAATATGTAGAATGTTTGGCACAGAGGTGTAACCAAAAAGCAGACACAGGAATATTAAGTTATATTAAGTTTTAAACATATTAAGTTATACACAGGAATAATAATTAATATTAGGAAACTAGAATATGTCTATGGTATCATGGTATTCTGGTATGTAAAAAAAGTGCCAACATTTACTACAGAAAAATTACTATAGCGTACTACAGTATATTATCATTTTACACATTTCAATATTTGACCCCACAAGACAAAGTGCTGCAATTTAGCAAACGTACGTACGTACATATGCCATTAATTACAAAATGTATTTATTATATGTATTTATGGTGGAATTTATTTATCATAAAAGCTCAAGTAGGAGGTTTGGGTTGGTAAGAATTTTAAGTCGGTTATGCTCACCGAGATTGCATATATTTGATAAAACAAATACTGTAAAAACTGTGATTTTTGTGAAATATTATTACAATTTCCTTTTTTTTTTTTTAATAATTACATTTTTTTCTTGTGATGCAAATCTGAATTTTCAGCAGCCATCAATCCAATCTCCAGTGTCAGAAATTAGTCTGGTGAGACTAATAGTCTGCATATGTGTGTAAACATTATTTAAGATTAAGATCAGGAAGGAAAGTCAGGAATCACTGACAGTGAAATATTGACAGCCTTCGTTTCATTTCATCAGTTGCTCAAGGCTGTTTATATGTATCTTAAGATATTGATTTAGTATGAATACCAAAGCCAGAATTCTGATATCGATCCAATCCTACTAGAGTATTCCCATTTACAACACACAGAGTGTACTTTACTTTCAGAAAGCTCTGTGTGAAATTTATAAAGAAGCCAAAGAGACTGCGAGCCATAATGTGAACCCTCTCTTAGCCTTCAACACAATGTGCATGTTATCTTATAAGACGTTTATCATTGCATATCTCATAATGCTCTATTCTCAGCAGAAATGAACACCAAGCAGTTACAGCAGGGCTTTTCCAGCCGAGCTTCACTCCACTAGCTGGCGCAGATGATGTCTAATGTGTTCTTCATGGTGCAGCTCCATGCGGAAAGAGTCCATTAGCGGGGCACCGCACCGGAATGTCCTTGCTCGACAGGGAGGGCAGGACACTTCTAAAGCAAACCAATCTGAAAGGCATTACCCATGATCCCTGTGTCACCACAGAAGGAACGAGGTTCGTATGGTAAATCTGCTCAGTGGCATCAGGCCACAGAAGTATTTGGTGCTAAACAAAGCCACTTTTAATAGCAGTTGCCTTTTCAAGCACGTTCTGGACTAGCCGGCCCCTTTACACGCCCAAATGTTATTAAAGGGCTGATCTGAGATCAGTATGAAAGGTAAGCTGAGCCACTCCAGGCATCCTGATGTGTGTGCGTCAGCTGAATCATCACCTGCTGTGGCTGCTCATCGCTGTTCACAAAGGGCTTAGAAGCAGAAAATAGCAGATAGGTCATCAGACAGGAAGGATTTTAATAACAATGTGTTGCTTAATCAGATATGATCGGCTCTTTTCTGTCACTCGTGACTATTGTTACAATCTGTAGTAGTCACTGAGAGATTATTGCGGGACAACAATGGCTTTACAGCAAGTTATATTTAATACAAGAACAAAACAAACTGTACTATTGAAAAGAATGAATACAAGGTGATATGTTCTCTGCAAAATGACTGTAAAACTACTTTGAAAGACAGTAGTCATGTTTACAAAACTTAGTGATCTGCCTCACTGCTTTTAGCATCCTAACTGTCGTGGGACGTCAAAGTTGGTGATTTGAAATGCTCTATATATATACATATATAGTCTACATATATAGTGCTCTGCATGGAAGACTTGACTGGCAAGCAACAGTGCCTGTCCACTTTTTCAGTATTTTTCACATAGGGATTAAAAAAAAAAAGTCTTAATGTAAGAGTTATAAACCATGAGGCAAAACTACCAGCTATGAGGTGAATAGCAACATTAAAAACCTTGATTTGAATCAAAAACATATGTAAAAATCGGACAAAAAGACAAAGCTATTAGACTTTATACTTCAAGGGATAGTTCACACAAAAATGAAAATTCTTGTCATTATTATTCACCCTCATTGCTCCAAACCCGTAAGACCTTCATTCATTTTCAGAACACAAATTACATGAATGGCGGTGGAGACTGACCTGGAAGAGAAGAAATTGTTGAATAAAGTTGTTATTTTTGTTTTCTCTGCGCACAAAGAGTATTCTCGTAGCTTCATAACATTATGGTTGAACCACTGATGTCACATGGAATATTTTAAAGGGGTCATATGATGCGATTTCAAGTTTTCCTTTCTCTTTGGAGTGTTACAAGCTGATTGTGCATAGATAAGATCCCTGAAGTTGCAAAGACTAAAGTCTCAAAACCAAAGAGATATTCTTTATCAAAGTTAAGACTCTGCCACACCCCCCTAAAACGGCTCGTTCTAACACGCCCCCACATATCTACCTCACCATGTGGAAATATTTGCGTAATGCCGCCCAAATGTTCACACAAAGAAAGAAGGCGTGGTTTCAGTAACCGCAGTTAGTGTTGAAGCAGCCATGTCAGGGAGACGCTGTGTGTTTCAATGCGAAAGCAAAAGCACTTTATTTGGCCTTCCGAAAGTAGATGCATTTAGGAATCTTTAAGATATATTGACAGCCTTCGTTTCATTTCATCAGTTGCTCAAGGCTGTTTATATGTATCTTAAGATATTGATTTAGTATGAATACCAAAGCCAGAATTCTGATATCGATCCAATCCTACTAGAGTATTCCCATTTACAACACACAGAGTGTACTTTACTTTCAGAAAGCTCTGTGTGAAATTTATAAAGAAGCCAAAGAGACTGCGAGCCATAATGTGAACCCTCTCTTAGCCTTCAACACAATGTGCATGTTATCTTATAAGACGTTTATCATTGCATATCTCATAATGCTCTATTCTCAGCAGAAATGAACACCAAGCAGTTACAGCAGGGCTTTTCCAGCCGAGCTTCACTCCACTAGCTGGCGCAGATGATGTCTAATGTGTTCTTCATGGTGCAGCTCCATGCGGAAAGAGTCCATTAGCGGGGCACCGCACCGGAATGTCCTTGCTCGACAGGGAGGGCAGGACACTTCTAAAGCAAACCAATCTGAAAGGCATTACCCATGATCCCTGTGTCACCACAGAAGGAACGAGGTTCGTATGGTAAATCTGCTCAGTGGCATCAGGCCACAGAAGTATTTGGTGCTAAACAAAGCCACTTTTAATAGCAGTTGCCTTTTCAAGCACGTTCTGGACTAGCCGGCCCCTTTACACGCCCAAATGTTATTAAAGGGCTGATCTGAGATCAGTATGAAAGGTAAGCTGAGCCACTCCAGGCATCCTGATGTGTGTGCGTCAGCTGAATCATCACCTGCTGTGGCTGCTCATCGCTGTTCACAAAGGGCTTAGAAGCAGAAAATAGCAGATAGGTCATCAGACAGGAAGGATTTTAATAACAATGTGTTGCTTAATCAGATATGATCGGCTCTTTTCTGTCACTCGTGACTATTGTTACAATCTGTAGTAGTCACTGAGAGATTATTGCGGGACAACAATGGCTTTACAGCAAGTTATATTTAATACAAGAACAAAACAAACTGTACTATTGAAAAGAATGAATACAAGGTGATATGTTCTCTGCAAAATGACTGTAAAACTACTTTGAAAGACAGTAGTCATGTTTACAAAACTTAGTGATCTGCCTCACTGCTTTTAGCATCCTAACTGTCGTGGGACGTCAAAGTTGGTGATTTGAAATGCTCTATATATATACATATATAGTCTACATATATAGTGCTCTGCATGGAAGACTTGACTGGCAAGCAACAGTGCCTGTCCACTTTTTCAGTATTTTTCACATAGGGATTAAAAAAAAAAAGTCTTAATGTAAGAGTTATAAACCATGAGGCAAAACTACCAGCTATGAGGTGAATAGCAACATTAAAAACCTTGATTTGAATCAAAAACATATGTAAAAATCGGACAAAAAGACAAAGCTATTAGACTTTATACTTCAAGGGATAGTTCACACAAAAATGAAAATTCTTGTCATTATTATTCACCCTCATTGCTCCAAACCCGTAAGACCTTCATTCATTTTCAGAACACAAATTACATGAATGGCGGTGGAGACTGACCTGGAAGAGAAGAAATTGTTGAATAAAGTTGTTATTTTTGTTTTCTCTGCGCACAAAGAGTATTCTCGTAGCTTCATAACATTATGGTTGAACCACTGATGTCACATGGAATATTTTAAAGGGGTCATATGATGCGATTTCAAGTTTTCCTTTCTCTTTGGAGTGTTACAAGCTGATTGTGCATAGATAAGATCCCTGAAGTTGCAAAGACTAAAGTCTCAAAACCAAAGAGATATTCTTTATCAAAGTTAAGACTCTGCCACACCCCCCTAAAACGGCTCGTTCTAACACGCCCCCACATATCTACCTCACCATGTGGAAATATTTGCGTAATGCCGCCCAAATGTTCACACAAAGAAAGAAGGCGTGGTTTCAGTAACCGCAGTTAGTGTTGAAGCAGCCATGTCAGGGAGACGCTGTGTGTTTCAATGCGAAAGCAAAAGCACTTTATTTGGCCTTCCGAAAGTAGATGCATTTAGGAATCTTTAAGATTACTTACAACAGAACAGCAATG
>NW_015544172.1:18697-35246 GCF_001515605.1 Sinocyclocheilus anshuiensis
ATTAATGCATGTCAACATATTCTGTTACACCAAATACACAAAATAATGATCTTTAAAAAAGCATCATATGACCCCTTTAACAATGTCCTTACTACCTTTCTGGGCCTTGAACGTATCAGTTGTGTTTCTGTCTATGCAGGGTCAGAAAGCTCTCAGATTTCATCAGAAATATCTTAATTAGTGTTCCAAAGATGAACAAAGGTCTTACAGGTTTGGAACGACATGAGGGTGAGTAATTAATGACAGAATTTTCATTTTTGGGTGAAAATGAAATGTGCATTGTGAAAATTAGCAGTGTGAATTTAATTTAAAATGGAGAAATACAAAACATCTATACAAATATTTAAGTAGTTTGACTCTTGAAACTTTTTCGGTGGGTGCTAAATAGTTCTTTTGGTGCAATTTGCTTGTTGAGATTCTTGCTTGTCGGTGGGAATTTTCTCTGCAGACTCATGGGAAATATACACTGAACAAAATTATAAACGCAACACTTTTGTTTTTCCATCAGGAATTCAGCTCCTTAACAATCATTTAAACAGAAGTTGAAATAATGCGGATTGACGGCCTTATAAACAATCAATTAACCTCATAACTCACAATAGGTCTATCTTTAAAAGGAAAAAAAGTTAGTGTTAAAAATCAATACCCCTATTCAGAAAACGAATAGGATTTTTACTTCTGGAACCCGACTGTTGTTGAAATCTGCCGTTAGCACGTTGCTAAGCTAACAACACAACATATAGGCTTAGTATATGTACAAATGTTGGGTAAAATGTTGAGTTGTTGGTATTTTTTTAGTATTTATAGAAATTCATTAAATACAATTTGAATTATAATCTTTAAGTGACATTTCTCTAGCCCAGTCTGCCATTTTGGATATTTACCTTAACTGAGCTCCTTGCAATGCATTCTGGGATTACCTTCTCTGTGAAGCATATATGCCATACTGCTTTAGGATAATAAATAATGCATAATAAGCTTGTCTACCTTTTGAAATAGCCTTGGAGTACATCAACAACGCTGTAAAAATTCACAGCTCTCTATGTTTTGGGACAGAGCAAATGTTTACGTACAGCTTGTTTACAATACCTAGCTTGTTGCAGAAGTGTTTAAACGGCATCTGTGCAGCGCCAGGGGCCCCAAAAAGAACTTTTTCTAACGTTTGGATGCTCATATTTGGTTTAGCTGGGAATTTTCCATTGCGTCTGTACCGGTTGTGCTTGTTCTATTCTGTAAATAATCAGGAGTGCGTTTAAGATTTTTCAAAACAAAACCATTGCTGGTGATGTAATGATTTACTTATTCTGCAGAACACAGTGTGGCCGTCCTCCTCGTCGAGAGCTGGACATTATTTTTAGACATTCAGTGAAAGGAAAAAAAGAAGTAACCAAGACAACCGTGAATTCCATCCACAGGCAGTAGTAGGCAGTTGGCCGTGTGATCACCTTCATATAATTTTAAAGAAACACATCTTTCTCATTACATCACATTATACATTTGCAGCAGGGCCGTTGATGAAATTCATGGGGTGCAGCACCAAATTTTTTGGGGTGCCCATCTGCTGCAGGGCCTAGGAAGTGTTTCCTGTTGTCCCATGGAAAAATGGTTGTGTAAAAAGTATTTACATCAACTGTGAATCCAGAAATTAACATGTATTGATCTCTCTCTCAAGTGATATTTGACAAAATGAGGCGGAACCTCCCCCTGTGCTCTTCATATTTGGCTAATAAGTATGTGACACTGGACTCTGCATATTTGTTTGACTCTTGACCACGGATGAGGGATGAAGGAGACATGTGGCTAATGGACTATAAAAAGGGGCAGAAAAATATGATTCGGGCCATTGGTCTGCTGATTAGAAGACTGTTTAAAAAAGAGTGATTATGCTCACAGAGTATGCAGTTAATTAACGTGAACTTGGCAGAACGGTGGTGTCGTGGGGAGGACGAGATGTAAAGTTCTCAAAGAGGAAAGGACACCCGGCTGTGTCCTGAGGTTTATGCCGCTGGCCTTTCATAGAGCTCCCTGATCAATGCAAATCCCCTTATGAGGTGGGGCACCTGGTATCTCTTAACATAATTGGTTTCCACCTGTTGTTATCACATTTCAGTGGATTCAACAACCTCGCATCTTGTATTGAATATGACATAATGAATAGCCATTAATTATGTTGTGGGGAAGTCGTGGCCTAATGGTTAGAGAGTTGGACTCGTAACACAAAGGTTGCGGGTTCGAGTCTCGTACCGGCAGGGATTGTAGGTGGGGGGAGTGAATGTACAGTGCTCTCTCCCACCTTCAATACCACGACTGAGGTGCCCTTGAGCAAGGCACCGAACCCCCAACTGGCTGCATAAATGGCTGTTCACTGCTGTGTGTGTGTGTACTTTGGATGGGTTAAATGCAGAGCACTAATTCCAAATATGGGTCACCATACTTGGCCACATGTCACGTCACGTCACTTAATGTGTGTTCAGCTATGATCATTTCCACAACAGCTTTAATGACATTTTAGATCAAATTGAATTATAAATAGAAATATAAATTATGTGGTGGAAATGACAGTTATAGAAAAGTGTAAGTATATAGATGTATTTATTTATAAAAAACTGTTTTATACTTTTTGCATGACTTATCAATCTAAGGGTCAGATTTACTAAACAGGGCAAATTAGCGTTAGAGCGCAATTCCGTAAAAGCACAGATGGGAGTAGTGTTGTCACGGTACCAAAATTTCAGTATTCGGTACCAATACCAGTGAAAATCCACGGTTCTCAGTACCAATTTCGGTACCAAAGCAAAACACAAAAATATGCTAATTGAACAACATTTTTATTAATAACGTTAAACAAAAATTAAATGTACAAAACCAATGCCATTCTTTATACTTATTTAAAATTGTTTCAAGTTTTTCCACAAGTAATAAAAGTATGAAAAATGTAAACAAGTTTCACCCAAAAGTTTAGTCATAGTTCTGCTGCCACTGAAAAACATCTGTAAACTGTTGTCTGTTTTAGGGTTTGCTGGTGTGTTTCAGGATCTTCCTCAGTCTGCAGCTGTAAAAGAACAATATAATATACTTCAGTAAAGCAATGGGCTGTGTCTGACCAAATGCAACATTAGATCATTGACACCAGCTAAAATATAACTTTTCAGTAAATAACAAACCTCAGCTTTTATAAGAAATTTAGATAAGATTGCATGTATTAAGTGTATATCAAATAGATGGAAACTGTAGTATTAAAAACACTTTACAATAAGATTTTATTTGTTAGATAACATGACCTAACAATAAACAATAGTTATATGGCAATTATTCTTCTTAGGGTTCATTTCAAAGTCCAATCTGTTAAAATGATTTAATGCACAATGAACAAACATGAATGATCAAGTGTTTGTATTAAATAACATTCACAAACATTAATGAATGTTTTAAAAATATATCGTTCACTCACTGTAAGATGTTACTAGATCTAACTCACATTAGAAAACATTAAGTCATTGTACAGTAAAGTCTATACAGGAGATAAAATTTGACTGTCGCGTTTTGAGGGGTCCACCGTTAAAAATCGCGTTCTGAGGATAAAATACGCATGTTTTGGCGGGGTTCCCCTGGTAAAATTCGCATTCCAGGGGCTAAATATCACGTTAATGGGGTCGTTTTTCAACCCGCGGACATGAAAAACAACCTGCGGCAACAGTGTTAAAGCAGCCCAATTCCGCGGGAAAACTGCGGACTTGGCAACACTGGAAGAGGATAGCTTTCGGATAGCGCATCAAGAACCGGGTTGACCGGGTACTCGGTACCACCGGTACTTAAGAAAACCTGGTACCGTAACGTTTTCATTTTTTTAGTACCGACTTGGTACCGAAATACCGGGTCTTTTGACAACACTAGATGGGAGTGGAAAATTGTGTGGGTGATTTACTAACAAAGCGCACATTAAAGAACACAGAAGAGCAGCGCATATTACCGCCTGCTTTAAGACATGCTTTTTTGGGGGGCGTTAAATAATGATGCAAATACCAGTAATTTGACGGGCACAAACGTTAGTAAATCGCGCTGCATAATTTATTTTAATACTCTCCTCCCATAAATTTTGCGTCTGAAAGGGAAACTCCTACAAATGCATATTCAATAAGATCAGGTGCAAAAATAACTAAAAGCGCTAATTCTTTACTGCGCTTCTTTAGTAAATCCTGACAGTTGTCTTTTAACGCCAAAAGACTGTTTGTGCTAGCGCAAGCTGTTAGTAAATCTGGCCCAAAATGTTTGAATTTAAATTTTTATCGTTTTGTTTAAAACAGTTTAATAGTTCATAAACTTCTAATGAATTTTCATATTTTATTATTGAAAGTCTGGGTTTGGACCAAGAGTCAAGAGTCAAACAATAAAACCTAGGCTAATACATAAAACACAAAAGACATTTATAAAATATACATGCATACATAAAAGACATTTACTATATAAAATAATCTTTTTAAAATCCACTACTGCTCAAATTACATTTTTTTTTTTTTTTTTTACAATTTTTGAGGTTAAGTCTCTTTCCACCAATACTGCATTCATTTGATCAAAAATACAGTAAAAACTGTAACATTGTAAAATATTATTACAATTATTATTATATAAAAATGTAATTTATTAACGTAATGGCGAAGGTAATTTTTTAGAAGCCATTACTAAGTTGAAAAAGTTGCTGCTTAATATTAGTGTTTATTATTGTCTTCATGATTTTTAGTGAATAGAAAGTTTAAAAGAACAACATTTATTAATCATGTAAATATTTTGTAACATTATAAATGTTTTACTGTATTAATTTCTTTTTTTTTTTTCGAAAGAATAAAAAAATGACTGACCCCAAACTTGTGAATGGTAGTGTATAATTTGTAAAAATCGAGCCATGGGACATAAAAGTCGAAGAAATGACCGATCACACATCCTATGTAATAATTCTATAATTGTGTTGTATAATGAATGAGAATCAGACTTTTAGCTGTTGGTTATGAACGATTCCTACTGGCACTTTAAACATTTTTCTGGTACCTCAAGAGTACATGACAGTGTTTAAGATTCATTTGACCTCTGATGTGGCTTGACTTGTTCTTGTCCTCTTGAACGTATTCATTAAAACATGCTGCCCTGCGTAGGTGTTGTACCGTAAAGCAAGGGTTTGTCCTGTTAACATTTCAATTCACAGATGTCATTACACTCATTGTAGAAGTCAAACATGACTATCTCAAGCTCTTGTTACCAGGTGAGAAATGCCATCCTGCCGGTTTAAAAAACCATCTTCATATGGCTTGCTTGACCTTTCCTGAAGCTCAATGTACATAATGACATTTCATCACTACAACCGCAACATCACATTTAGTTAAAGTTTCTGAAGAGGTGAAATGAAAGGCGTTGGTTGTTAAATCCATCTCCTGCGGTGCGGATTCAGCTGCTCTTGCATTTAAGTTAATTTGCATTTCCCTTATTTTACAAAGTCTTGAGGGAGAGTTTTTGGTGAGCAGTTTTTGTTCCCGTCCTTGGCCCATCGCAGCTGATCCCCAGCCGTGGTATTAGATATGAACTGGATGTTACAGATAGCGCTTGCTTAATGGCTGTTGATTCCTTATCCAACATGTCAGTTGCTGTGGGCCTATCATAGTCAGTTTTGACTTCTGTCTATCCTAATGGCTTCTTTAAATTAGAAGATTGTCAAAGTTAAGCAGAAAAGTGCATTTACATCTCTTTGACGGCTCAGCACACTTGTGCTGATGAAAATCTGTCAAATACTTGGTGACTAAATGTGCTAGAACGACCTTGTTTAAGGCAAGAATTGCCTATTTTACTGATGGCACATTAAGCAGCTAAAAAATACAAACACATTAAATAAAATACAATAAGAAAACTTCAATATTAAAAAGAAAATGAAGTAACATGCTTACCATTTCCTGCAATATATAGTCAATGACACCACAACATAACTAGTGTATCTATAGTGAACTGAATCAATGTAGTCCAATTAATGAACAAATAACTGTTTTGTTGTTGTTGTTTTAGTGAATAAAACACATACTGCTTACAACTAACTGTGAGACTTAAGTCATTGGCGCAACTGACTAGTTGTTCATATGATAAAGTAGTTAAAGATACACATTATGCATTTAGTCAGTACTATTAAAACAAAAAAGATTGGTAATTGTTTTGTACCGTTGTTTAATGTACAGTTACAGCCAAGTATTGGATTGCCTGTATAAATAATATAAAAGAGCTGTTTTTAATTATATTCATAATAATAAAAATTATAATAATAATAATAATTATATAATTTAATATATAATGTTATATAAATTATTATTATTTTAAAATAATTATTATTTGTATTATTTAATCAAATTAACCAATTAACAATTTATTATTATTATTATTATTATATGAAATACTAAATATTTACAAAAATATTCCATTATTATTCACAAAGAATATTATTATTATTATTATTATTTGAAAAGTATTATTTAATAGAATTATTCCGTTATTAACAGTATTATTATTGTTGTTATTTTAAAGTGTTATTTAACATATTTCATTATTATTCATAACTATTATTATTCAATATTAATTATTATAAGTATTAATAATAATAATAATTATTATTATTATTATTATTGTTATTATTTTAAACAGAAGTCAAAATGGTTAAATTATTTATGATTCCCATCCCTAGGTTTAGCACAAAAAAATAAATAATAATTTTAATAAAGCTGTTTGACCAAGAGCGGCTTCCTGTTAGTTAAGAAACCGGATGGGGAAACCAGCACACCAGCATCCAAAATACAACATACATGCTGTTTACTAGCGGTACTAGCATTCTCAGCAGGTATCCGTCCACCACAAAACTGATGCAGTATTGCTGGGTGCCAAGATGAAAACATCTTGATCTTTCTGGCCCAGAATGTTTGCTTACACTGATCGAATTATTATTACTATTTGTACAGTAGTTAGAGCATTCAAATGTATTCACAGCCACACAAGAATCAACATAAGAAGGAAATCACAGCACTATTGTTTAATTGTATTTTATTCCATTGACCCTCCTAATGTGTGAGTATTCATTCAACATGTAGCTTCAGAAGCAGCGTTTTACATAAATACAACTGATGTTATAGAGCCAATGACAGATCTCACAAATATTCTAGATATTTCCATCTGTCCCATGCAGACTTCCCCGTGGGGAACTGTGTTTATGCCGTCAGTCAGCTTTTGCGCATTGTGTTTTGGAGATGTGTGCAGACTGTGAGATACTTCAAACGCCCCTCTAGTATTTCACTCACTCTATATTCTCTCTCTTCTTGCTTTTTTCTTTCCCTTTTATACTTTTTTAAACCTGTCTCCCCTCCCTTCCTCTCCGTCTCCCCATATTGCAGTGACCTAACCTTGATTCATCCCTCCCCGGCCACCTCCCGTGGCACTTTTATCATTCACTTTCCAGTTCTCTGGCATTTCCAACCAAAGTCTTTGTATTGCGCCGAATGTCAAGGTAATATGAATAAATCAGAACACTGTGTACCCACATTGTGATGTGATGACTGCAGTCCACCGCTTCTCCCTGACTCACCGACCGTACGCGAGGTGTTACATTGAAGTCTGCCTTCCCGATTGTGCTGTTATCCAGCCGCCGGCGTCAATAATGAACAAACATGGAGTTCAACTGATAAAGTGGTGCATCATGGGATGCACTGAATACTGAATGAGCACCAAGGACATGTGGAATCAAATGTCAGATCATGATGCCCGACCTGGCTGTGTCTTTACATGCCCTGCAGATGTACATCTGAATGATTTAGTGCAGGTCCTGGTTATTGCAGCCCGGGTCGTAAAGGGCAATTGACTGTGGCTCTGCCACATCCCGAATTTAAACCACATGCGCACACCTTCTATCTATCTGAATGTTTATTTATCTGTATAAGGATTTATAGTTTATTATTACATTTATAATATTCAATATTTTGTGTAAACATTTAAGTAGCATATATTATTAAATATTGAAATAATAATATATAATAATATAGTATATATTATAATAATAAAATAATTTCACTTTAATGTTCAAATATTTTTTTTCAAATATTATAATTTTTTATATTGAAAAATAATATTTAAAATTCGGCACTATTTTTAGGTCACTAATCAAGCAAATACATCTGTTACACTGATCACCAAGGACATGTGGAATCAAACGCCAGATCTTGACTCCTAACCTGGCTGTGTTTTACATGCTCTGCAGATGTACTGTACATCGCAGAATGATTTAGCGCAGGTTCAGGTTATTGCGGCCCGGGTCGTAAAGGGCAATTGACTGTGGCTCCACCATGTCCCAAAATAAAACCACCCGCACACCTTTTTTCCCTCGTCATACACGACTATTCTTTATAAAGCACTAAATGCTGGCAGAAAGTCTCAGCCAGATAGATTACAACATCCTTTAATGAAACGAGATAAAGGGTTTTTACGATAATGCCATTATGCTGTATGTTCACGCAAAGGTGAGTTGTAAGTTTAGGGAATAAGTGTCCGGCACAATTCCTCCTCGTAATCAATAATCTGAGCCGATTAGGTCGGCTGGAGTAAAATCAATGAGGTATGAAAAGTAGAGAAGGGTGTGCCGATGGGCATCCATCACCAGAGTCACATGCTATTTAATAACGTAATCCATTAAGAACTACTGAGATGATGAGCTAAAGAGGAGATTAAAAGCTCAGGTCCTCGTTTTTTGTGCCTAATATTAATTTGACATCATAGTCACGGGGCAGGAGAGTAACTCACGCTGACGTGTCTTCTTTTTGCAGTAACCATCATTTTCCAGGTCCATTTGTCAAGCGAGGCACGGAGGACAGCTTGTGATTAATGGACGTTTTATATGAGCAAACACGTGTCCGTTTCCTTTCTCCCTCTCTCTAGTCGCACTTTCGCTACTCGCGCTGGCATTTGACACAGGCACCTGTGTCCGCTGTGAGTTATGTATTTTTACCTCTTTCCCAATGACACCTAATACCCAGAGCTTCTTTTGATTTATGCCGTTGATGGTGGGGCTTCAGTCGCATTGGCTGACAGATGCTTAAATTCTGACTGAGGGATTACGGGACTTGATGTGCCCATGATACAGTGTTAATTGATTTTCCCCGGAAAGAAAAAAAAACGGAGATAAAAAAGGAAAAGCTTGGCTTCTGATGAGATGAGATACCACATGCCTTCCTATCTTTCCAAAACAAGACCGGAGAGGCAGTGAGCCGCCCAGGAGACCATGTCTCTCGGTTTCATCGCTTATGTTCCCGCTTGACTCTCTCAGGCTTTTAAGTGCTTGTTCGCCACACCCTTTGACATATGTGGTGTAACCGCAGAAGAGATTATGACAGCAATTATGAGAAACAGATAAAGCACTAAATGCTGGCAGAAAGTCTCAGCCAGATAGATTACAACATCCTTTAATGAAACGAGATAAAGGGTTTTTACGATAATGCCATTATGCTGTATGTTCACGCAAAGGTGAGTTGTAAGTTTAGGGAATAAGTGTCCGGCACAATTCCTCCTCGTAATCAATAATCTGAGCCGATTAGGTCGGCTGGAGTAAAATCAATGAGGTATGAAAAGTAGAGAAGGGTGTGCCGATGGGCATCCATCACCAGAGTCACATGCTATTTAATAACGTAATCCATTAAGAACTACTGAGATGATGAGCTAAAGAGGAGATTAAAAGCTCAGGTCCTCGTTTTTTGTGCCTAATATTAATTTGACATCATAGTCACGGGGCAGGAGAGTAACTCACGCTGACGTGTCTTCTTTTTGCAGTAACCATCATTTTCCAGGTCCATTTGTCAAGCGAGGCACGGAGGACAGCTTGTGATTAATGGACGTTTTATATGAGCAAACACGTGTCCGTTTCCTTTCTCCCTCTCTCTAGTCGCACTTTCGCTACTCGCGCTGGCATTTGACACAGGCACCTGTGTCCGCTGTGAGTTATGTATTTTTACCTCTTTCCCAATAACACCTGATACCCAGAGCTTCTTTTGATTTATGCCGTTGATTGTGGGGCTTCAGTCGCATTGGCTGACAGATGCTTAAATTCTGACTGAGGGATTACGGGACTTGATGTGCCCATGATACAGTGTTAATTGATTTTCCCCGGAAAGAAAAAAAAACGGAGATAAAAAAGGAAAAGCTTGGCTTCTGATGAGATGAGATACCACATGCCTTCCTATCTTTCCAAAACAAGACCGGAGAGGCAGTGAGCCGCCCAGGAGACCATGTCTCTCGGTTTCATCGCTTATGTTCCCGCTTGACTCTCTCAGGCTTTTAAGTGCTTGTTCGCCACACCCTTTGACATATGTGGTGTAACCGCAGAAGAGATTATGACAGCAATTATGAGAAACAGAAAAGGGCCAGTGCAATTTGTAACCTTTATTATTTTATATGCAGTTCTGTGATGCTTCTGTAAGCACAACTGGGTTTATAACACTGATAAAGAGACTAGAATGACGGCCTAAAGTTGGGAAAGGACACCAGGGCTGTAACTTTGTCATTTGAATAATATTCTAGTTTTGCAATATTATTGGAAAGTTCAAATCACTGTAGCAAATCAGTTAATTCTAAAGAATCCTTTCTTTTTTTCTTAAGTAGTGTTAATTTTGTCAGCTATTTTCATTTTAGTCTTAGTCCCGTGTTAAAATGCCCTTGTTAGTTTTTATCATATTTAGTCAACCTTATCCTATTTAGTTTTAGTCAAGTTTTAGTCAACTAAAAGTCTCAACATTTTAGTCTAGTTTTAGTCCAAGAAAACCTGAAGTATTTTAGTGTAGTTTTAGTCAATGAAAACTTGACATTTTAGCAATAAAATTATCGATTATCATTAATTAACTGTACAGTGTTAATTTTTGGCAGCCATTTTTAATTTAGTCTTAGTCTTACTCAAATGTACATTTTAGTTATCATATTTAGACAACCTTGTCCTTTTTTTGTTTAGTCAAGTTTAAGTCAATGAAATGTTTGAGCATTTTAGTCACGTTTTAGTCAATGAAATCTTAGTCACATTTTCATCATTCTGTATAATGGTTAAACTGATAAAAAATATTTTTTTCCTCAAAATTATAATCGTAGTGATTGTTGTCATTTGAGAAATTTACTTTTGCATTTCAGGAAGCCTATTGCACTTTCACCAGTAAGCACAAATCAATAGAATGTGGACACATACATGGTGTACTTTACCTCATCTAGTGTATGACAGAACACAGATCGGCTGAGTGACAATTTCATTAGATCGCTAACTCCAGCTTGTTTGTCTGTGTTTTCAGACAATGATATAGTCTTAGTTATCGTTTATTGACCTTATTATCGTCTCGTCTTCGTCTCGTCTTAGTCATGGGAAAAAAAGCTCGTCAACAAACATTTTTCGTCATAGTCTTCGTTAATGAAATTAACACTGCTCTTAAGTAACATTAGAAAGTTTGATTCATTGTAGTGAACCAGTTTGTCCTAAATTATTCTCACTCTCAAATATGATTTGGAAGTAACTCATTCTGGTGAACTGAATTGTTCTAAACAGTCTTTGCTCGTATATGTAGCATAGTAATTTGGTTCATCCTAAACAGCCTTCTCATATAGCGTTGGGAAATTTGATTAATTTTACTGAATCAGTTCTGTTTCTTATATATAGTCATGGAAACTTTGATTCATTCTAGTGAATTAATATGGATTCTCATTTGTAGTGTTGAAAACATTTATTTACTAAACAATCTTCTCTCTCACATGAAGTGTTAATTTATTCTATTGAATCAGTTCTGTTTTTCATATGTAGTGTCAACTAAATGTCCTTTCTCTCAATGTAGCATTGGGAAGTTTGATTCATTCTAGTGAATCAGTTCTGATTCTCATATGTAGTACTGAAATGTTGAATCCATTCTAGTGAATCAGAACAGTTTTTCATATGTAGTGTTGGAAGATTTGGTTCATCCTAGTGAATCAGTTCTGATTCTCATATGTAGCATTGAAATGTTTCATCCATTCTAGTGAATCAAAACGGTTTTTCTTATGTAGTGTTGGAAAGTTTGGTTCATTCTGGTGAATCGGTTCATCCTAAAGGTTCCTTACTCTTATATGTAGTGTTGGAAAGTTTGATTCATTTTGGTGAACTAAATGTCCTTTCTCTCAAATGTAGCATTGGAAAGTTTGATTCATTCTAGTGAATCAGTTCTAATTTTCATATGTAGCACTGAAATGATGAATCCATTCTAGTGAATCAGAACGGTTTTTCATATGTAGTGTTGGAAGTTTTGGTTCATTCTAGTGAATCAGTTCTGATTCTCATATGCAGCATTGAAATGTTTGATCCATTCTAATCTCATTTGTATAAGTAGCATTGAAATGTTTGATCCATTCTAGTGAATCAAAATGGTTTTTCATATGTAGCATTGGAAAGTTTGATTCATTCTAGTGAATCAGTTCTAAATCTCATGTGTAGCATTGAAATGTTTGATCCATTCTAGTGAATCAGAATGGTTTTTCATATGTAGTTTTGGAAAGTTTGGTTCATTCTAGTAAATTGGTTAATCCGAAAGGATCCTCTCACTAGACAGTTCGATTCATTTTAGTGAATCGGTTTGTGATGAACAATCCTCACTCTTACATGTAGTGTTGAAATGTTTTATTAATTCTAGATTTTTTTCTAGATTGATTCAATCTAAATGTTCTCTCTCTCTTAAATGTAGCATCGGAATGTTTGATTCATTGTACTTAATCGGTTCAAATTTTCATATGTAGTGTTAAAGGGGTCATATGATGCTATTTTAAAGATCATTATTTTGTGTATTTGGTGTAACAGAATATGTTGACATACTTTAATGTTCAAAAAACACATTATTTTTCAAATACTGTACATTATTGTAGGTCCTCTATGCCCCGCCTCTCTCAAACACGTCGTTTTCAACAAAGCCCCCTCCTTTGACAAGCGCAGTCTGCTCTGATTGGCCAGCTGACCCAGTGCATTGTGATTGGCCGAACACCACAAGCACGCGTCGGAAATGTAACGTCCCTTACCATAATCGCGAGCTTCAGCTTTCAAAGTAAATATCAAGACAGTTAATAATGTCGTTAGTTTTACCATCAGTTCAAGCCCGAAAGGACAACAGAGTCGCGTGACAGACACAGTGATGATGCAGTACACAAGCCGCGGTTAAGACAGCTGACGTGCTATGATTTCTGACAGGCAGTTCACTCTCCTGTGATGTGACCCTGTTCCCCTCTCACACACACACACACACACACACACACACACACACACACACGACGCGTTACTCTGCGCTGCGCAAAACTCCGCATTTGAACAGTCAATAATTGCATCTACTTCCGGAAGGCCAAATAAAGTGCTTTTGCACTGAATCACACAGCATCTCACTGACATGGCTGCATCAACACTCCTGCTCCTGAAACCACGCCTTCTTTCTTTGCGTGCACATTTGGGCGGCATTATGCTAATATTTCCACATAGTGATGTAGATATGTGGGGGCGTGTTAGAACGAGGTGTTTTAGGTAGGCGTGGCTGACTCTTAACTTTTATAAAGAATATGTCTTTGGATTTGAGACTTTAGTCTTTGCAACTTTACAGATCTTCTTTATGCACCAAGAGCTTGTAACACTTCAAAGAGAAAGGAAAACTTGAAATCGCATCATATGACCCCTTTAAAATGTTTGATACACTATAGTGAATAATTTCGGTTTTTCATATGTAAGAGTTGGAAAATTTTGGTTCATTCTATTGGAATTGGTTCATCCTAAACAATCCTGATGTAGTGTTAGAAAGTTTGATTCTAAATGCTCTCTCTCTCTCTCGCTATTGTAGCATTAGAAATTGTGATTGATTGATAGTGAATCAGTTTGGTTTTTCAAATGTAGTGTTGGAAAATTTGGTTCATTTTAGTGAAACAATTCATGTCTGTACACCATTTTGGAAATATGAAGTTATTATTTATGCAGAAATCTCTGCCAGTCTTCTGTTAGTGGTGCGTGGGTGTTGTTTGTCGAGGGTAAGCCAGTGTCCCATCCCTCCCATGAGTATACGTGCATCTTGTCAGTATTTACTGTGCTATTGAACAGTGCAGATGGCTGCACCTGGGCTTCCCCATGTGTGTTTACCATTAAGCCATTGGCTCTGAGCACCGCCTTGCTCCGCGAACAATCTCATTATCTCCTGCCATACTGCTATCGGAACACAGCAAACTTGAGAACGCAATAAATGATTTACACCACAGCCGCGTCTTATGCACTAATGGAGGAAGACGTGCTGCCCAGTGGAGCCGTTTGCTGAAAAGCAAAACTGCAAATGCATTTGAAACCCGCTGCAAAGTGAGAGCCGCTATCATTTCAGGAGTGAGTGGATACTGGCTGCAAAGCTTTCTGTTACACGCTGGTGTTCCTCTTCAGACCAATTAAACCTTGTTTCATGTGAGCACATGAACAGTATTGAGATTTATACATGCATAAGTAGCATGACTTCATGAGGAGGCATTCCCTACATGGCGTCCACTGCGTGAACATGATTCATAGGTTTCGTTCACCGTATTTCTACCTTGCACGAGCCAAACTCGCCATGGTTTAGATGATAAATCACTTCCCCCAAAGACGTTCGCTTTTACTTCAGTTCCGTGGCAGTGCTACGTCAATTTATTAGTCAACTATGCATAGCTGTAACTTAAATGTGCTCAAGCAAACGAAACTGCTGAGTATTTAGAGTTTGAAAGTATATTTAATGTTATGCAATATTAGCATCATAGCTCATAGATGATTAATTCAGTTAATAAATATATAAGGAGCTCCTGCAGTTCTAATGAGAAATTCTGTGCAATCAGCTTCATCAGGAACCCACTGCATATGTTGTACCACTAAAAAAAACACTATTAGCAACATTATGATTAGTGGAGCTGTTTCATGAGGATATCATTAAACACAGACCATCAAAAGAGGTAATGGGAACTGCTTGTACCTCACTAAATGAATCTGTCTATCTACAGTATCTATCTATCTATGAATTTATATTTTAATATTATATATGTAATTTTCAATATTTTGTGTAAACATTTAGGCAGTATACATTCCACCATCCATCATATTTGCTGAATGAAATCCAATACTTGTTTCTTACTAATTTTGGGGTGCTGATTCCAAAAATAATGTCAAAAATAGCTTTGTTCTAGGACATCAGACTTTCATACAAAATATGATGTGCATTTTATAGCATTTTTGCCTTTGACAGCTATTTGTACGGTGAAGTCGTCTTGCATTATTCCTTAATCACCAGAAAAACTGCTGCAAAAACACAATTCCTATCTTCCTCTGAGCCAGGTTACATCTGCTAGTTCAATTCTTAGCCAATTTCATGTGTATGAATGATTTAAAAGACATTATTCTATGCCTAATTATTATTTTCAGGTTAGAATTATGGCCAGTGACAGAAGAAAATGCAAACATGGCCCAGATGTTTTCTGCTATATCTGTGTTTTACTACAGATTTTGTGAAAAAAGTTATTTATTCATAAAATTTTGCAGATTGAAATTTAAATGGTACATGTTGAATACTTCTTTTTGTTATTAAAACTTCTGACATTTGACTGCTTTTATTTTAATAAGTGCATTATAGCTGATTAGGGCTGTCAAAAAAAATTAGAATTTTGAATATCCGTCGAATAAAAAAAAAAATCCACATTCGAATGCAAAAACGTTGCATTCATATTTAAAGCGGTCATAGGATGCCCATTTTCCACAAGTTAATATGATTCTTTGGGGTCTTAATGAAAAGTCTGTAACATAGTTTGGTTAAAATTTCTCAATGGTAGTGTAAAAAACACATTTTTTCCCCTGTCAAAAACAGCTCTTTTCAGATCAAGCCGTTTTTGTAGCATTTTCCTTTAAATGTTAATGAGCTCTGCTGACCCCGCCCCTCTCTTCCAAGCTGCTCTCAGAGAGACTGTTTACTTAAGCCGCACTATAGCTCATACATATAAATATTTTACATACCATAGGTTTGGAAAGTTTTTACTGATATTTTTTAACTCAGCATCATCAAATTAAGGGATTTTTTTTGTCAAATCAGCAAAAACTTTTTAAGATGCACAGTAATTACATATTAAAATCATATTTTAGTAATAAATACAATTATTATTTCATTATTATTATTTTATATTTAAAAATAAGGAATGAGGTTAGGTAATATTTAATATTTAAGATCAAGTAACTGTGACACTGATAATGTGAAACCCTGGAAATAAAATGATAGATAGATAGATAGATAGATAGATAGATAGATAGATAGATAGATAGGTTATTTATTTTTAGAATTTAATTAACCCTTAAATGCATACCTCGGGTCTTTAGCGACCCAGGACATCATTCTCTACCCTCTCCATCCTTCATTTTTTTAAGTTAGACATCAACTTTCTTAGTATTCCTCAATATATTAATTATAAACAATATAACAAGAAAAAAAATAGTAAAATATAAAAGAATGCCAGTTTTCTG
>NW_015544172.1:35823-38380 GCF_001515605.1 Sinocyclocheilus anshuiensis
TATTTACATATCTGATGACTCAATATGTGCAATGCATCGTTTTTCTTCAAGGAGGCACTGTTTGATACACAATAATGACGTGACGTTTCACTCATAATTACGGAAGGCATAAAACAAACGAATATCATCAGCAAAAATTGAACTTATTTGAATGGCTTTACTGCAGAGCTATTACTATACGCAATGAAATATAAATGTCACTGTCATTTGATGCTGGATGTGGTGAATAAGCTGCCAGTGATCAAAATATTGAATATGAAGTCATTGAAAACGATAGTTTTGAGAATATGGTTGAGATCGTGAATATGAGGCAGATGCTGAATGTACTGTGGAAGTGCGCTCTGACGATGACAGCGATGGTAAAATCATCTGCTCAAATTGAACCCTTTTAAGTTTCAAAAGGTAACGAAATATGCTTTATTTTATTCTTCTGTAATTGTTCTTAAAATATCAAGAGAGTTTTTTGCTATTGCAGCAGTTAGAGATCCAGCCGTGCTGGATATATTGGTCCGGGTCGCTAAAGACCCGAATATGTAATAATGATTGGCGAAACATTCATGCATTTAAGGGTTAATTAAACATTTTGTGTTAAATAACTTTTGGAGACTTTTGGAACCTACTGCATTTATTGAGTAATCATTTATTTCTGTTTTAAAGACAGGACTCTGGTCCATTTGTACTTTGATCCATTGTTGATCTTTTGGTAGCTCCAGTAGTAATGGTGTGAGATAAACCACTTCCAAGTTCATCATAGGCTTTCATGTGGGCTGTTCGAGGTGCCCGCTCAGGAAATACAACAATGACAGTCTTGTTAAGAGACTCTAGTCTGCTGGCACTGTGCCCTTCTTTCACTTTGGGATGAATAAAACTGATATTAAAAGAGCTTCTGCTCCCCAGAGAAGACAAAAAAGGTAGAAAGGAAGGAAAACTCATATTAATCAGTTACAGTTTCTGTATCTTCCCCACCTCACCCTCAGCCACACTTCCTCCATCTCCTCCCCTGCTGCGGCACATACATAATTCATACGGTCATTAAATTAACTGTACAGTGTCCTCCTCCCTTGATGCACTGATTAGGCCCTGTGTCAATCCGTATCCCTGAGTTAGCCGCGCCACATGCCCCTGTGTACGGCCCAGTCACAGCTGCACGAGTAGCAGAGGAGAATCTAGATTGCACTGCAGGAGGAGCTATGAAATATGGATGGACCTGTTATTTATTTGCCTGAGGATCAGCATACAGTATATGGATAAAAGTTTTTGGACTCAATTTAAAGGGATAGTTCACCCAAAAAATAACAATTTTGTCATTTTTGTTTGTATGCCTTTCATGCTGTATGTATGGGCAGCGGCAACAATATCATTGCCTCTTGAAGGCATTTTATGCTTGTGTGTTCAACGTGGGCCCTTAATGAGGATTAACACAGGAAATAAGCATGGAGAATCTTCTTTCAAGAGGATCCAGATTCTGTGTGTTTGGGCTTGGCTTTCTGTAAAAGCCATAATCTTGTGTTCCGTCAGGGATTATTGAAAGTGCTCACAAATGTTTACCCTCCGAGCATGTCCAATAATGACACCATGCGGGCTGAAATTATGACTTCTACATCTAATCTGACATATTCCTTTTGTTATTTGTGTAAAAAAAGTCATTTCATTTATCCAGAGCTATCAAACATCCAGAATGTTTGTGAGATTGCAACAGAAAGGCTTCAAGGTTTATAATCACCTCATAAATACAGAAATGAAATGTGTTCTGCTTTATGTAACCCTATTAAGTTGAGACAGCAGAGAAATAAAATATAGCAGTATTATAGGATACTGACAAACATGTGTCAGTCAATATGACATCCATAGTAATCTACCTTTTCAATCAAAGGCTGTCAGGAAATAGTGCTGACAATCAATTTAACGTTAATCAAGTTAATTACATGATATGCAGTTAATTAATTTAAATAATCATAAGTAAGTACACATATTAATATAAGGAGAAAGAAAGGGCCCCAAATGAAGAGAAATCAGTGATGTTTTATTTAAAAGTTTGGTGTCAGTAAGAATGTTTAATGTTTTTAAAGTCATCTCTTATGCTTACCAAGGCTGCATTTATTTGATCAAAAATACAGTAAAACTGTAATATTGTGAAATATTATTACAACTTAAAATAACTGTTTTCTATTTCAATATATTTTAAAATGCAATGTATTTCTGTGATGGAAAATCTGAATTTTCCTACAGAAATAAGATTTGGTGCTCAAGAAACATGTCTTATTATCATCAATTTAAAAAAAGTTGTGCTGCTTAATATTTTTTGTGAAATGCGTCATTCTTTTTTTCAGGATTCTTTGATGAATAGAAAGGTTTTAAAAACAATGTTTAAAGTATAAATCTCTATATAAATATAAATTATTATTTTTATGCATCCCTGCTGAATAACAGTATTAGTTTCTCAAAACATTGGTTTCCACAAAAATACTATGCAGCAAAATAAGTTCCCTTTCAGTCGGTCACTCCGAGTCCTAGAATTGGGATCTCGCTTAGAGAGACCAATCCACTTCGAGTGTAA
>NW_015544172.1:38407-60367 GCF_001515605.1 Sinocyclocheilus anshuiensis
GGCACTACCCCCTGTCATGCTGCAAACGGCCGTTTCCCCTGTGCATCTCAACATGTAAAAGAGCATTTCCCTAAAAGAGCCAATTTCTTTAAAAGAGTACAATAAGCGGGTGCGACTTTGTAAAGACGAAGGATCGTCTTTTTAAAGATGCTGTTTCACCCGTGCGTTTCTGGATGCGGTCGTTACCTGGCGCCGGGTGATGGTCACGATCGCTGCCTCACGTGTCTGGGCATTAAACACGCTGAGGTGGCGTTCGCGGTTGAGTGCCTTTCTTCCCGGAGGTGCATGAGGAGCTCAACAGGTCATGGACGGAAACTTTTACTGCCGGAAACCGACCTGCTGGTTCCTCCTCCCTCACCACCCTCGACGGTGGTGCAGCTAGGGGGTATACGGGGGTCCCCTATCACATATTTAATTATGTAACATTTACATCCACCCAGATTAATTTTTTTCAGTGTGGCAGCAGCGGGCAGTTCGAGAGAGTCAACGAAGGCCCTACTCACGCACTCTGCCATCCTGTGGAACCAGGTAAGCGTTGCATCGCACACTCAGACCCTTCTTCGGTCCGCTCACAAGCTGCCCGAGTTGGGTCCCTGCGTTCCACCTTGCTTCCCCTCTGCGGGTACGGGGATGGTTCCGCTGGTATCTGGGTGCATCCCCCCAAGTTCAGTGGCATCCGCTTCACGACAGTGAAGGCGGGCGAACCGTACCTCCCCTCCCGGGTCTGTAGGTACTCATCTGGCCTGTTCGGCGATGCTTATACAGCCTGTGGAGAAGCTGCCTCCGCCTTACACGCTACGGCATTACTGCAGGTTCATCAGGCCAAGGCACTGAGACGAGAGAGCGGTTTTCTCTGTCCCTGGGTCCCAGGAGGGCACGGAGAGTCGCGAACTGACCAGCACCAGACCACACTCATCCTCCTCCATTGCCAGCAGGCAGCAACAGGTGGTTCGAGAGCGTCAACAAAGACCCTACTCATGCACCCTCTGCCAAACTGTGGAACCAGGTAAGCGTTGCACCGCACACTCAGACCCCTCTTCGGACGCCCAACGGACCGGGTCCCTGCGTTCCACCTCGCTGCCCCACCGCGGGTACGTCGGTGGTTCCGCTGGTCCAGCTTGTACGGGATTCAGTTTGCCCGGCGTCCCCCCAAGTTCAGGGGCATCCAGTTCACCTCTGTGCTGACCAGCGGTGCTTCTGTCTTACGGGCAGAAATCGCAGTCCTGCTGGCAAAGGATGCGATAGAGACGGTCCCTCCAGCCGATATGAGGTCAGGGTTTTACAGCCCTTATTTCATTGTACCCAAGAAAGGCAGTGGGTTATGACCAATCTTGGATCTGCGTGTCTTGAACCGGGCCCTTCGCCGTTTACCTTTAAAGATGTTGACGCAGAAACGCATCTTCGGGTGCATCCGTCCCCGAGATTGTCGGTATGGAGTTGGATTCGGTCGATCGACAGCACCCTCACAGAGGAATGTGCGCGGTCGGTGCTGAACTGCTTGAATTCGTTCAAGGGCAAGACAGCGATCCCACTGAAACTATTTCAGAGGCTGCTGGGGCATATGGCAGCTGCAGCGGCAGTTATGCTTCATATGAGACCGCTCCAGCACTGGCTTCATGGCCGAGTCCCGAGGTGGGCATGGCAACACGTTCGCTAGATTCTATAGCCTTCGTGTGGAGCCGGTATCCTCCTGTGTTCTCACCTCAAACGAGTAGAGGCGCAGAGAGGCCCCGGTTTAGTGTCGGCTTGCTAAAACTGCTCCAGAGTGTCCGTACTGTAGGCCATGTCGAGCTCCTGTCCCCTCAGCAGCCAGACGTGGCGGAACGTCCGGTGCCAGGCCCTCACTCGCTGAATCCGTGAGAACCGGTAGAGTGCTGGGTTCCATATGTAGAGGCCTAAGTGGTTCCCATATGTGTAAAGTCCACAGTATAGCCTCAGAGCCTGTGTTTCCCCGGCAGACTTCTGCCATTTCCATGAGGGTTACAATTACCTCTAATCTTCCATATGCACCTAAACGGATGTCATATGTGTAAGTGCTTCTGAAACCTCCTTCAGGAAGGATGAGGCTTCCCCAACGTTCCTGTTCCAAGTGGAATGGGTACGTTTTCCCAGTGTTATCCAATCTCACTGAGTGGATAGTGCTATGACAACAGTGAATGGTCTTCTTGTTGCAAGCCCTGGCCTACCCCACAAAGGGGCGCAGGCGGCTCGCACAGGACACTGGAAGGGGCAGCATCCATGGCGCTTTGGTAGGGATCCCAATTCTTCGGTCACCGACGTGACTCGGAGTGACCGACTGAAAGGGAACGTCTCGGTTACGTATGTAACCCTCGTTTCCTGAAGGAAGGAACAGAGACGTCACGTCCCATCGCCACGGCTGCTGTACCACCGCTGAGCGGCCGAGTCACCGGCTCTGCTCCTCAGCGAAAATCTGGTATGCGTTTCACCGGCTGCCTTTTTATGTTCTTATGCTGTGATCAGCGGCAGCTGGATGCAATCATCGCATGCCAATGTGCATTGGCTCATTTAGTTTACACTCGAAGTGGATTGGTCTCTCTAAGCGAGATCCCAAATCGTCGGTCACCGACGTGACATCTCCGTTCCCTCCTTCAGGGAACAAGTGTTACATACGTAACAGAGACGATTTCCACTTCAAATAAATGCTGTTCTTTTACACTCTATTAATCAAAGAATTATGAAAAAATGTAGTTTATATAAAATTGTTATTAAGCAGCACAACTGCTTTCAACATTGATAATAATAAAAAAAAATGTTCTTGAACATCAAGTCAGCAGATTAGAATGATTTCTGAAGCATCGTGTGGACAAAAAACAGCTTCTACAGATGTTAACATGCAAAAATTTCATTTGAAAATGTGTCTCGAGACCCTTTTTGTGTATAATTTATCTGAGCTCCATCTATATGTTTTTAACTCAATGATTTTTTAATGTGCTCATTTCTCTTTCATAATTAATCACAGTTAACATGCTAAATTGACAACCCTACAGACCTCTCTCTGATTGTTCAATGAAAATCTTCAATGGGCAATCTTGGGCAGAGCTACTGATCAGCACAAGTGCCTTTGAGAGAGAGAAAGCTCAGGACTCACTTCATTAAGTACTAGTGATTTCCTTGTAATGCAGTCAAATCAATTGCATCTGGTATGCTGTGCCCTGCTATTGTTGTGTGATGAGATAATATTGCAATCAATCCCTTTAACGCAGGTCAAGTCGGATTGAAGAAGCGAGGTTAAGTGACAGAATCTGACATACTGTAGGCAAACAAAGATGCCAATGTGGCCGGTTACCATGACGATCCATGCCATAGACAAATCACTCTGTGTCTGTGGTAGATATGGAAATGCAGGCAGACCCACAGGGAACACACAGTACATATCTCAGAGCTTGAATATGCAATGTGGGAAAATATAGAATTACCCATGTTTTTTGATGTGTCTTTAGTCTTAACCCTCATCTGTCGGTCAGCAGTTAAGGCCATAGTTACTAAAATGGACATGGGATTGTATTTTTGTTGTATTATTTTAGTTTCGTTTTGTTGTCGTGCTGAAGCTACATGTCTATGGTTACATAACCCAGGGTTTTACAGAATGAATATTTAATTTGTGGCCCTGTGAAGCATTCACACATGAGAGCATGCAAATGAAGAGGAGAAAGTGGGCGTGGGTCGACGTGCAGTTCCTCTGCCAACTTCTATCTCTGCTCCCCTTTAATTGCAGAATGATTACCGAACAAAACATACGTATTCACTGTTGGCTTTTGCGTGGTCTGTCTTGGACTTTCTGACTCTAAGACAAACTAAAACTAGCTACTGATTTCAAAACATTTTTGTGAATTATGAAGTAATTCATGCATAGTAAATGAAAAACGAAAAACTAAACAGTAGTACAAAACTTAAATGAATAAATATGTAGATAAATAAAAGGCAATTTAGCCATATCATAGCATTCTGTTGTGATTGCTGTGTAAATGCAGACATGGCTTCTTTAAAGATCTTGCTTACATTAAATGCATTTAGAAAATTCTGGCAATATTCCTCAAATTATTTTATTTTTAACTATGATAATTAAAACTGAAAGTAAAATCTATAAAAAAATAAATATATTTAAAAAAACAAATAAAACACTGTACTCTCAACTGTAACTATCAAAATTATTGCTGAAAACAGTGTTATTGTAGTATAATTTATATACTATAATAGTATTTAATTTCATTTTTATAGTTTCAGTTCTATTTTAATATGTTTATATAACATAATTTAAGTTTAATAATTTTAGATTTTTTTTAGTTAGTTGCCAAGTCAATATTTTTTAATTTAAGAACTCTCTGAGAATTTAGCATGGTAATGTACATGGCAATGTGTTTGGTTTTGCTACTGCCAATACATCCACATACATGCTGCTGTGAGCATAGGAAATACTGCTGCTGCACCTATAACATATATGAAATAACACCCATATATAACATGCATGAAATCACCCTGTTGCAGATCTATACAAGTGAAGCTGGGGAAGGTGGAGGGTTTTTGAAGTGCGCTGCAACTGCTATAGCAAGCACTAGCCAAGTATTTGAATGTTGAGCAGCGAGCTCATTGGCTGTTGATGCAAAAGAAATCAGCTGCGCCATGTGAATAATGATGTCATTAATTGAATGCGATTGTCATGCACATTTTGTTAGTAAAGCCGGTTCTGTAATCAGCAGTAAATCATCATCATATGCTTTCAGATGGAGCAGCATTTACTACACAGTAGTGGTTAAACGGATCGTAGTTGACAAAGCCCCATGGTTCGGCACGCATGTGATCCCCAGATTAATTGCAAAATTTAACCATAATAGAGTATAAGTTTATCATTTGTTCGTATTTACACAAGCAAGCAAATTTTAAACAATTCCAGAGAGAAAAGGCGAAAGGTAACTCGATTAGTTACTCGCGCGCTGTTCTCTATGCGCACAGCCGCACACACATGAAGCGCTCACACGCGTTTCAGACGGCACGCGAATACAGAATTGAATCCTCTTCTGAATCCTCTGAACGGACACATTCACATAAAATTATGACAAAATACCCATCTCGACAATCATTGAGGTAAACGCAGTCAGTTATGTCTCAAGTGAATGAAAACAGCTGAGAAAGAAATTAGATGTGACGTGTATCATTATATCGGATCCGTGCATCACACAGAGCCGTAGGTCACTGACAAGTTACGCAAAAAAAAAAAAAGATGGAAGAAATCGTTTGCGATAATGACAGCTGTTTGCGTAGCTTCTCAGTGAGCTACGGCTCTGTAGTAAATGCTGTTCCACCTGAAAGCACATGAAAATACCACATTTAATAACATGTTTTTACTCCAAACTCACTTCATAACGTCAGTCGAGTGTTTGAAATAAATCCTTCTGTGAGATGATGTGGCTTCTTACACAGAATAAGACACACAACATATTTCATAGTATTCTAAGCATTGATAAAGGCATTGCATTATAAATATACTTTATTATAATGAAAATTATAATAATAAGAACTCAGATAAACCATATATTGTGTAGTCGTGTGTTTATTAGTCACGTTGAATCAATAAAAGCAGTTAACTCTTCTGTTTATCCAGCTACCGCTATAGGCATTTCCTGGGTTTCTTCTGCGAGGCGTATTTGGAGTTTCCGCGTGAGAGCACCCTCTGGCCTTCATATGGAGATTTACTACTGATCACAGAACCATGCTTTACTGAAAGATATGCATGACAATCGCAGCTTCTGCCTAATCGCGATTTCGATTTCATTTTGATTTATCGTGCAGCCCTAGTTAGAACCTATTGGACTGCGTCATCTAGAGTTTCATGACAGAGCTTTGGATTTAATCAAATGTTGTGGGTTGTTTTCTTTTTCAGCTGCATTACAATTACCAAAATTTTACCAAAGTTTTATTTTTAGTTAACAATAACAGCACTGCCTGAAATTTACTAAAGCTAAACTGAAATATAAAATATATTTTAAAATAGTATGAAAACAAATGTTAAAATGCAAAACTATAATAACCTTGCTCTGACTTTCTTTCTACTAAGATGACATCCGCAAAAAGTGCTGCAAGGCAGTTAAGTTGGGAACAGCTCAGAGGGAGCAGAGTAGTGGAACGTGCCACACAGCTTCCTGGGGACAGATGAAGTATAGGCTCAAAATGCCTCCTTGGGTAAACAATGTGGGGTGATGTATGACCAGGAGCTTGCCTCTCAAATCCCAAATAAACAGATCTCAAACCGGGAGCTTCTGTAATGAAATCTTCAGCTAATATTAAACAGGCTGTATTTGCATATGAGGCCATTAATAAAAGTGACAATCAGCTTGTTTTGATCTTTGTCTTGATCTGTTGATCTTGGGTTGATTGCAATAGTTGCATGACTTTTCTCAACTTCAAAACATTTTCAGCAGCACCTTGCAGTATGATTTATGAGACAGCAATTTCCGTCAACACCGTTCACGGTCACTCTCTGTCCCGGGCCCCACTCGGCACTCTGGAGAGGATTAGGGGGTGTTCACACAGGATACATTATTGCTTTCTAACAGCTAGAAGAGCACAGCTGAATGGAACAGGGTGTAGGGGTTGTTTTGAGCTTATTTTGAGAGACGTTTATATAAAAGCACTATTTTTAACATGAAAAGCGACAAAAGATAAAGCTAAGAAACAGCAAGAAGCAATATGACAGCCAATTAATTTATCTGTCGAGTACTAGAGTATACAACATGACCAAAACACCCAGGAAGTGGTGTTATTAAAAGTTTCACATAGGTGTTTCTGATCCCATTATAGATTGGTCTGAGGAAAATACCAAAAGCTCTGGAAAACTGTCACCTACTTTTAATGATCTATTCATAGGCTACCCTATTTTTGAAAAAGTGAGACTGCAAAGCCCATTGAGATCAAAATGAACTACTTTCTCCCTAAATAAAACAGCTTAGTCGATAAGTTTTCACTCAGGATCATGTAAGCTTCCCACCATAGCAGAGTTTTTTTTTACTTCTAAATATAGTCGGCATTCAGCTGTAATTTATGGTCTTTTGACAATTTCAATAATCCGGGCTTGTAACCGGACTTTCTGTTGATGCTTATAAAGCAACAGAACATGAAAGTTAGATACAGCCTTTCAAGTTAATTATCCCGCTGTTCAACACTAGATTTATAGCCTAAAACAAAAACACACCATCACACACATACAGAAATAACTTAAATTATGGCAATGAACAACAATAAATCTTCGCCAGAACAGTAACTCACACCTGAACCGGCATCATTATATTGTTTCGCGGTCCGGTGTATGTGAGTTCTGGAAAGAGTGAGCTGTGCTAGGGAATTGAAAGTGTGAAGAAAACTCATCCTGCTGTCTTTCGCTGCCGTGACACCACCGAAGCGGAGGTGTAAGGGTCACGGTTCTGAACTAATACACCTTTAATTGCCGCTCCCAGGTGAGACAGTCTGCGGCAAAGACACAGAGCTATTGATAGCAGCGCAGGTGCCCTGGGTCGCCCCGCTCGACCGGACCCGCTGTGTGAAAGATGAGGTAGTTAAAGCAGAAGGGGGATCCAAAGGCATCACTGCACTGCGGTTCAAAAGCACCCCAGCGGACAGAACGAGGCCCACCACTGCGGTGGATGCAAGGTTTGCACCGTTAGACCCTCAGCTACTGATGACACAATAAAGCTGAGCAAGACAGGATGCAGTGAGGATCATAAAACCTTAAATTTACATTGAACTTTAACTGCGGCACTGCAGAATGTGTTTTGAGAGTCTCCACTGGATAGACAGCTGCGACTCAGCATTTGTTTATGGACTTCATAAAGTCTCCATTGGAAATGGTGGGTTTTGACATTTCTGAAAATCTGAATGGGTATTCCATGTTTTATTAATAAAATTTGCTGGGAACAATATGGCAATATCCAAATAAGCTTTTTCAGTTAAATGCTTTCAATACATTATCAAGCCAGGTCTTGAAGGATTCTATATTTGCAAGATGTGAACGTGAACATTTCTGACTAAGCTAGTTTGAATTTGTGCATTGTTGCTTTCAGAAATTTGTCAGGCTTTAATTCATGACGCAAAACAAGTACGCATTTCAAATGCGTCAAAACCGTAATACATAATTGTAATATGTAGCTAATTATAGCTAATCAAAGAGCTTTAAAATACAAAACATCCAGAGAAATGTTGCTGTGAGTATGCAAATATAACATATATGAAATAACTCCCATATATAACATACATGAAATCACCCCGTAGCAGATCTGTACAGGTGGAGCTGGGGAAGGTGGAGGGTTTCTGAAGTGCGCTGCAACTGCTACAGCAAGAACCAGCCAATTATTTGAATGTTGAGCAGCAAGCTCATTGGCTGCTGATATAAAAAAGAACCAATCAACTGTGCCATGTGAATAATGATGTCATTATGTTAGATTGAGTTAGAAACTATCGAATTGCGTCGTCTAGAGTTTCATGACAGAACTTTGGATTTGTCTTAGCCAATAGAATGACTTTGGGTTTCGATGCTGAGGGGCGCTATAGCACATATTAGCATAATGTGTCTTGTACAGTTTTCTCTTTAAGTGAGCTACTGTATTGTCATTGAGGAGCATCTTGCCAAGTTGTTTAAAGTCAACATGTTCATAGCTTGCTACTAGAACAAACCGGATTTAATGGCACTGACATTTGAAATTAACTCTATAGCCCCCTTGAGGTTTATTAAAGTATATTTCTACCTTAAGCTGAAGATGTTTTCTGTTTATATTAAGGCTGGAAAAAGGGAGAGTTAAACTTGCCATAGAAATAGTTCAGTTGAATATTATTCTTGAAACCTTTGTAAGGGAAACAGGTCAATTTAGCTCAAAGGGAATCATTTAAGATTTTAAAGGGAATTTGGACAGAATCACTGTTTTACGGCTGATCACTGAGACGGCCAACGTGCCATTCTCTGAACATAAGGAAATGTTCTGTGAATGTATGAAGACCAGAGGTTAAGAGGTCTCTCATAAGGAATTTCAGTCTGTTCTCTGTGGTCGAGGTGGGGGAAGTCAATTCCAAAGAGCTCGTGATTGTAGTTACTATCACGTGATGGTCATGCGGTCATCTCTTTGACCATTTAATCTTGATTACTTGCCCTAAAATTGACAATCTCCTTGGAATTGTCAATAAGTGTTCTTTTGTTTAAATGCTGTGAGCTACTCAAAGCTGCTAGTTGGTTCAGGCTTGTGGGGCCAAGATCTGATTTACGAACATCCTGTGTCTTGGGTCTCTGTGGAATTTGGCTCCTCATGTTTCAACCATGTTTTGACCAAATCTTAGATTGTCTGATTCGGTCTGATACCCTACACCCTCCTTCTCTTGCAAGAACATTGTCTTTTCATCTACCTATTTAATACATGTTGTGATTTGAATAATGTAGCACGTTAATTAAATATCACCTAATTTTAGTTGTAATGTGACATGAGTGGTGGTTAATTCTTCATACTTTTGTTGTTAATTGTTTCATAAAATAATCATTATGTAAATTGAGGTGGTTTCATTTAATTTGATACAATCCCTGTCTGAGGAAAGTCATTAACTAAGCTGCACAGGTTCTTGTGAATGATTTGCAGTGGCCCCTGCTCCAAATCGAGTTATTCTTAGCTCTTGTAGCTCCAGGCAACTGTTGCCATGCATGCATATCCATAGATACGTATGAGACACAGTATTGTTGCTCCAGAAGCATTCAAATTACGCTTTAATGGAATGTTTTGCAATTTAATGTTTTCATTCGAATGCCTAAACTAAATAACTTCCATTCTGACGTCAACTATTAGATCTTATATGTATAAATGCATTGCAGCATCATGAGCATCGTGTCTTTGTCGTTCATGCGTATTATTTGCTTACGTGTGTGGGCTTAGTCGTGCATGTTTCATACATGCAACCAGATGTGCCAGAGAGAAGCTGTGGATAAAGAAGATTTTTAAAGGAAGCATTGAAACAATACTTTAAGCTTCTTAAAGCACTGGTCATATATAGACAAGATCATATCCGTCCTTCCTTCCTTCTAAGAAAACACTCCAAATGATAAGAAATTCAGAAGATCCAGAGTTAGTTTTTCTGTTCCAAATCAATTGAAATCTGCCTGTCTATAAAATATTCTGACTTTAACTAGAAACGTTTAATCACAGATCACAGATTCTTGTTTTGTAACAGAAAAACTGATCTTCTTAGACACAAGACCAGGCAGTGTAAAGTATCCTGAATCTGATCTTTCATTGGATCCTGTCAGGATATACGGTTTCTCCCATAATATATGTTTGCCAACACACACACACACACACACACACACTGGTATTCCTATCATTATGGGGACATATTCCATATGCGTAATGGTTTATATACTGTACAAACTGTATTTTTATATTCCCTAAACCTACCCTACACACAAAACTTTCTGCATTTTTAGATTTTCAAAAAACTTTCTGTATGATTTATGAGCTGTTTTCCTTATGGGGACTAAAAAATGTCGCCACGAGGTCACAATTTACTAACCTTGTGGGGATATTTGATCCCTATAACGTAGGGAATATCAGTACACACACACGTTATGTAAGAAAATCTGGAACAACATGAAGGTGAATAAATGATAAAAGAATTTTCATTTCTGGGTGAACTGTCCCTTTAAATGGTTAAATTAAAAAATTGAGTCCGTTTGTTGAATATGTAATGAGACGTTTCAATCACTGAGGCAGTTCCCTCAATAAAACCCTACTGCGCTCTAGCAAATGCATATTGATTCCCCTTTGTTGGCTTCTGACAATGTGAGGCATGCGTAACCACGAGCAGTCACTTTTTCAGACAACCTAAACTGCATTTGAACTCTGCGATGAGTGATTTGGAGGCTTTACTCGTTTCGCGCTGACAGCGAGACATATACGGGTCAAACTTGTGCTGAGGTAGGTGATATGGCAGAAGCAAAGGTTACATCAACAGATGGATCTTCCCCTGTGTAATTCCGCAAATCGCTCACTCTCCCTCCCAGACATATCGTCCTCACTCTTCTCTGCCTTGCATTCTGGTCTCACTTCAAATTTCTGGCCCGTGTTTGCTCCTACAGCTTCAGTGTCAAGTAGCAGGAACAAAGTTGGATGGAAACAGTGTGGCCAGCGAGGCTGGGGAAACTTCTGCTGTCAGCCAAGTTTCTAATTCAACTGGCCATCGATCGGCCCTCATCGATTTCATTATTTATTTTCATGTCACTAAGAGAAGCTAGCCATGCCAGAACATCACTGTGCCCTCTATAAAAACAACAGCAAACAGCAGTGATATTATGTTTTTTACGATTCGATTCCATTTGATCAATCTGAGTGGGAAGAAATGAAGCGGTTACTGTATTTCTGTGGGTTCCAGTTCATATAATTGAGCATAAAACAGAGTATAGTGGCAGGTTTTACAATTGCTAAGCGAAGTGTCAACTCATATACATATAATTCTATTAGCATTCGGTCAATATAACTTTTTTGCTTATTGCTTCAAATGTGACATGATTATGGCTGGTTGTGTGTGTCCAGTTCAGTGGAATTTTTACAGTTGACATTTTCATCACGATATTGACTTGTAATTTGATTTCGTAAAATGACAACCAGTCAGCTGTGAGGTTATTTTTCATAGAAATGAGAGTGCTGTGTAATTGTTGTAGGCCAGTGTTTGATATGTAAATGTATTATGAGTGGTTCAAACCACTGTAAATGGCATCATGAATAAAGCAAAATAAAACAGCTTGTTGGAATAGCATGGTTTCTTAAAATGGTGATTTCAGCTAAATTCAGATACTTTCTCAGCTGTTAAACACAAACTGGCAAGAAAAATCTTTAATAGGCATACATAAATGTACAGAATTGGGGATTTTTGTATGCATGTGCATAATGACTGATTTGGAAATGTCTCTACCAACCGTATACCCTTGATTAGACATGTTTTGTGGCCTAACTTGTGCAGTGGAGCAGAGAGCAGGAAAGGGCCCACAGCTATTGGAAGAGTCCCACATGGGAGCTAGTGAACAGTCTTGCCTCCTCAGAATAACCGACTGTGCTCTGAAGTCTGTCTCTTTTGTTGT
Organism: Sinocyclocheilus anshuiensis; assembly: GCF_001515605.1. NCBI lineage: Eukaryota > Metazoa > Chordata > Actinopteri > Cypriniformes > Cyprinidae > Sinocyclocheilus > Sinocyclocheilus anshuiensis. Next base: position 50,526 of record NW_015544172.1, read on the forward strand.
GATAATGGCTTAATTTAGTCACATAAAGCGCCAATACAACCATTTATACGAGGATACATCCATTACATAACAGATTTTAAAAGTGTATTTTTAAGTAAATCTTCATCTTAAAATGAAAAATCAGACATTGTTAGCATTTAAAGCGCTCTGATTTCATTAAGATGAGAGTCAGATATGTATTTATTACACTATTTAATTATTAAAATAGGCCAAATAGATTTAAAACAGAAAATTACAGAAAAAGCACATTCATGGGAGCAACACTACAGTAGTGGATGCATGTTTAATTGTCATCTGATACCACGTTTATTAATTTTTGTGCTAAAGTTAAACAAATAAACATGCATCCACTACTGTAGTGTTGCTCCCATGAATGTGCTTTCTCTGTAATTTTATGTTTTAAATCTATTTGGCCTATTTTAATAATTAAATAGTGTAATAAATACATATCTGACTCTCATCTTAATTAAATCAGAGCGCTTTAAATGCTAACAATGTCTGAATTTTTCTTCTGTAGAACACAAAGAAAGATATTTTGAAGAGTGTTGGTAACCAAACAGTTGATGGTAGCCATTGACTTCCATAGTATTTATTTTCCATAGGAGTCAATGGCTGCCGTCAACTGTGCTCAACATAAGAAAGAAACTCATACAGGTTTGGAACAACTTGTGATGACAGATGACAGAATTTTCATTTTCTAGTTATCAGCATTCTTCCAAATATATTCTCCTGCACTCAACAAAAGAAAGAAAATCAAACATGTTTGGAACAATTTGAGGCTGAGTAAATGATGACAGAATTTTCATTTTTGGGTGAACTTTCCCTTTAAGAAAATCTTCAACTAAAAGTGAAAATTCAGCCATTGATATCTTTTAAAGCAGTCAGGTTTGTTCTGCTATCGTATATGTTCTTCATCATTCCTATGCTGCACGCCACCCCTGCAGCTCCCACGGTGGAGGCTGAATCTAGGTGTATTACAGAAGATAAGACCGCGAGCTGCTGCGAGGTTATTCACAGATTACTTCAATCTCTATTTCTCTCCTTCGCCATCTGCTCCATCTCTTTTTCTCACTTCTCATTAAGATGATTGCCCTCTTCCCCCGGGTAGAGTCCAGGGTTACGATCTACAGAAATATACATTCATTACAACCACTCGCTTTCGTTTGCGTTATTCACATTTAAAACTATGTACAAGGGAACCCAGAGCTTGTTGGTGTATTTTTTTATTTATTTCTCTATTCCCAAGTCTATTGATTTATTTTTGAACTCTCTCTCTGTTTATTTTTTAACTCTTTTTCATGGTGACAGACAAGACTTGAACGTCTGTGTTGTGATTTAGCACTGTCTGCTTCCAAACGCTCATCTACAGAAGATGCCCAACAGCGTAACAGCAGAGGGTGTCAGAAATGTCACCATGTCGTGTATTTTGTACAAAGGTGGGGTAAGATTTCACGGCTGTGGATCAATTAACACATGGCTATTCTGAGAGGAACATTTTCTTGGAACGTCATGATAATTATCCTTCGATTAAATTTTCAAAGAACGCTTTTGTGTGTGCTAATCCCTTTTATGTTGAAGGTGAATTTGTGACACCAGCAGAGAAACATGTATGAGTTTCTTTTTTCTGTTGAACACAAAAGAAGATATTTTGAAGAATGTTGATAACCAAACAGTTGACGGTAACCAGTGATTTCCATAGTACAGTCGTGGTCAGAATTATTGGCACCCTTGGTGAATATGATCAAAGAAGGCTGTGAAAATTTATCTCCATTGTTAATCATTTTGATCTTTTATTTTTTTTAAATCACAAATATCTAACCTTTCATTGAACTAAAACAATTGAAAATGGGGGAAAATCTCATTATGAAATAAATGTTTTTCTCAAATACACTTTGGACACAATTATTGGCACCCCTAGAAATTCTTATGAGTAAAATATCTGTGAAGTATATTCCCATTCATATTTACAATTTTGAGCATACCAGGGTGATTATGAACATGAAATTATCCAGCCATGGCTTCCTGTTTCACAGGAATATAAATAGGAGGGAAAACTAAGGCCAAATTCCCTTAATCATTCATCACAATGAGAAAAACCAAAGAATATATTTCTGATGTGCAGCAAAAGATAATTGAGCTTCACAAATTAGAACGTGACTTTAAGAAAAGAGCTAGAGCAGTGAAAATTCCCATTTCCACCATCAGGGCAATAATTAAGAACTTCCAATCAACAGAAAATGTTACAAATCTGCCTGGAAGAGGACGTGTGTCTATATCGTCCTAATGCACGGTGAGGAGGAGAGTTTGAGTGGCTAAAGACTCTCCAAGGACCACAGCTGGAGAATTGCAGAAAATAGTTGAGTCTCAGGGTCAGAAAACCTTAAAAAAAAAAAAAAATCAAACAGCACCTACACCACATGTTGTTTGGGAGGGTTTCAAGAAAAAAAATCAAGAAAAGAAAATGCTCTCATCCAAAAACAATCCCCAGCATATTCTGTTGTCAGACACGACTGGAACTTCGAATGGGACTGGCTTCTATGGTCGGATGTATATACGTTTTTTAGCAACAAACACTCAAGATGGGTTTGGTGCACACAGGGATAAAAAGTACCCCATGTGTACAGTGAAATATGCTGCTGTATTTGTAATGTTGTGGGCCTATATTTCTGCTGGAGGTCATAGACATCTTGTTTAGACACATGGCATCATGGATTCTATCAAATACCAACAGATAAAAAATCGATAAGTGACTGACTCTGTTAGAAATCTTATAATGGGCCATGATTGGATCTTCCAACCGGACAATAATCCAAAAACAAACCTCAAAAACAACACAAAAATGGGTCACTGAGCACAAAACCAAGCTTCTGCTATGGCCATTCCAGTTCCCTGACCTGAACCCTATAGAAAATGAGTGTGGTGAACTGAAGAGGAGAAGCACCATCATGGAGCTGGGAATCTGAAGGGTCTGGAGAGATTCTGGATGAAGGAATTGTCTCTAATCTCTTGTCAGGTGCTCTCTAACCTCATCAGCCATTATAGGAGAAAACTCAGAGCTGTTATTATGCCAAATGGAGGTTTCAAAAAGCATTGAATAAAAGGGTGCCGTTAATTGTGTCCAATGTGTATTAGAGAAAAACATTTATGTCATGATATTTCCTCCCCCTTTTAAATTCTAATTCTCCAATGAAAGGTTAGATTTATGTGATTTTTTTAAATAAAAGATCAAAATGATTAACAATGCAGATTTATTTTCATAGCCTTCTTTGATCATATTTACCAAGGGTGCCAATAATTCTGACCACGACTGTATGTTTTTCCATTCTATAGAAGTAAATGGCTACCGTCAACTGTGCTCAACAGAAGAAAAAATCTCATTCAGTTTTTGTGATGACAGATGACAGAATTTTATTTTTTAGGAGAACTATTCTTTTAATTCAGTTGTGGACAGTGTAAAATGAGTTTCCCCTTTTCTCATTTGGGTTAAAACAAAACATAAAAAAGACACTTAATTTAAACATTTACTCTCCCTCTCCAGTCCAGTGCAAAGCATGCTAGAAACTAAAAATCCCTGTCAATTTCAGTTAATGCTAACAAAAAAGAAATGAACTTTTTCCATTAGGAGCCAATATTTGCTCCTTGAAATTGATTTTCTTTTCTTTTTTTCACGAGCACATATTTCAATAATATAAAATAATATAAAACTGTATATATTATATATAAAATATAATCCATTCATTAACACAAATGCTTGATAATTAGATTGAGAATGTGTTACTATCTTTTAAGTTGTTACTCGTTTAAGTAATTGCATTTTGAATTTTCTGTGGCATGTTTGCCCCAAACTCTAACTCTCTTTAATTTCTGACTCTGGTCTCAACACGAATTATTTAATTAAACCTATTTAAAAATGTAAAAGCATTGCACACAATAAAAATGTTAATAGGCTCATTTTGATATGCATAATCAATAAAACATATTTGACAAACTTTTTACCAATAATAATAAAATAGTATATATAGATTCTGTTATGTGAAATCAAATTAATTAAAAGTGTTAAAATCCTTTTCTTGACAAAAAGTGTTCCAAACTATTTTTCACAATATGTGAAGTATTGTCATTTATAAGAATTTATGTGCTAAAGTTAAATGGAAAAAAAGTGAAATTGAAAGTGAAAGTTTATCATTTCTATCAGCTATATTAGTAAAAAAAAAAATGATGTGCTAAACCTTTTTTTTTTTTTTGCAACAAATAAATAAATAAACCTTGGATTTCTAGTAACAAGTACAGTAATTTATTTATTTGATTCATCCTATAGTGACTTGACAGTTTTGAATTCGCTCACTAAAAAACATTTATTAATAATCATTCACTGATTCATTCAGTAAACATTTCTTCAGATTTATTATTCATGTAGGTTCATATATAAGATGCTTCAAAAACCACACAATATATACCATCACACAAATTGGCCTGACATGGGAGACAATGCATTCAATGTAATTTTTTTAAAATGCCGCCATTTGATCACCATTAAACAAGATCCAGATGGTTTACAATGTTATCTAGAAAGGCGGTACTATTTGTACTATATATATTAAATATGTCAAATTTTATCTGGTGTATTAAACGTTCCCAAACAGCATTTGAGAATTAAGCTCAATGGGCCAGTAGCAATTTTCCTCAGATGCTGTGTTATAATAAGAGGCCACACAGCGGTTGTGTATCTCTGCCCCGGCAGTTCAACTATTCATTATTCCCAGCTTTATTGGCAGCCGAAACAAGTGCACCATAGCCAGAGGGATGGACATGGTCACAGGGACTTGATGATTCTGTGACTGAGCAGGAAAATTACAGCAATTTCCCTTTGCGCACTGGCATTAGTGTCATGTACCCTGAGACCACAAGCAGTCATCTCTCTGGACAGCACAGCGAACAGTGACAACAGACAGTGAAGGAGGCAGACAGACATCATTACCGCGGTGGATTAGGTGTGCCGTCTTGGAGTCCAGCCGGATTGTGGCAGATTTAGAAAGAACAGAAAGGTTCACACAGACAGGTACAGGGCAAGGGCAAACATTTCTCCCCTCATTAGCCATGAGCTTCCTCGTCTGCTGTCACTTCCTGCTCTACAGCCCCAAGGAGCGCCTGAACCCACACCAAAGGCACCACGCTCTTTGTAATGCATTTTTCCCTCTAGCATTGTGTCAGATTACTTGGGACTGTGTGTCGTGCACCGATTTTTTTTAAGAGCATACCGTGTACCCTATAGACAAGATAAGACGTGACCAATTATTTAAAAAAAAATTCTTTAACTATTGTATACAAGTCTATCTATCTATCTATCTATCTATCTATCTATCTATCTATCTGTCTGTCTGTCTGTCTATCTATCGTTGTGTCTGTCTGTCTATCTGTCTATCTATCTATCTATCTATCTATATTGTTATAGCCTATATCTGTTGTCTGTATTGTTTGTTGTTGTTCATACGTTTGTTCTGTCTATTTTTTATTCTCTCATTTGTTCTCTCCATCGTTCTATCTATGATAGATTTTGCCTTTCTGCAGCTTCAGTTCACTTTTCCCCTGTGCTGTCTTGTGTGGATGCTCACCACATGGCGCACTTACTTATGCCAAAGATAAAAATCACTGAGGATGGGCTTTCTGAGATATGAGCAAACTATGACACACCTGAGATCAGGGTTGCAGTTATGTGCTTTAAACATCCATGGCATTTTTTTTTTTTTTACATTTTATTCTTGTTTTTTTTTCCTGGCTTCAGAGGAGCCAGCTGATGTTTCGTCCAATTGGAGGTTCCTAGCAACATTTACTTTTTTATGAAGTTTACTTCCAGATCATTTATCTGCTTATATGTCATTGCTCTTAGAAAATGTGGCAGTATTGATCAAGGCGTTTCTCTTCTGCGGGTGGTGTTCCTTCAGTGCCAAATGTCCTCAAATAAATTGGCCATGGTTTCCCTAGTATGCTTCTTTAATTATAAACTCAGCCCTGGCCAGGCAGGGGAGTGTGTTTCGGGTCTAATTGGCTGTCATCTTATTTACCTAGCGGTAGATGACAGAGCGATCATGCTTTTGCTGAACAGATGGAACCACGTAATCTTAAATCACCTGAAAAAGAAGATCCGCCACACAGGATCACCTGTCGTGAGGAGAACACGGTACAGGAACCTCTTTGTACACTTCTGGGCATTGAGCGAACTCACTGACAGTGACACGCGGTGCACAGACCTGCATGCACAGCATATGTGCACGTTACCAAACAGACGGCTACGAAGTAGTTGATCTGATCTTACTGGAGAATAGTTTCATACAGACATTGTGACATTTGACATACTGTACACACACACACATGATGGTCGATCAGGTTTTGCTATTGAACAGAATGGCTGTGTTGGTCCACCTGCTAGGCCAGCACCAATCAGAATAAACCATTAGCAAAATTCAAGCTGGTCTAAGATAATCTCGTCAACAGGGTGGTTACTGGTTATTTAGTTAGTGATTTTAATCCAGAGTAACTCTAACCGCAGGAAAAGTCTACCCAGAGCCTTGATCAAGGATATGATGGTGACAGACAATCTTGTTAACTCAAAGGTCAACCTTACCTGCAGCCAGACTTGCAACTTTAATGTAACCAGCTCAGATCCTTAACCACCGGGATCCAGCCGTCTTACTTGTGTGTGGGTATTTAATTACACTAACAGAATGTTAATGAACATATTGATGTTAATGAGACCTTGTTAATTAAAACTAGTGAAAAGAAAACAAGAGAACAGGTTCTGTGAGGAGAAAAACAGTTCTTCCTCTTTGCCAGCAGTGTCAGAGAGCATTATGCTAATAGTTGCTATACACTACAAGCTTCATATTCCCACCTGGAATCTTTTTCCACTAGCTCAGCTTACTGGATGTAATATTGAGATGTCCTGAATAAAACTGAGCAGCCGTGTAGACCTGACTGCTCTGCATTGTTCAGTCCCTGTTGAACTCATGGTTTGACACAGAAGGACATTTATGTCATCATATACTCATCCTCCACTTGTTCCAAAGCTATATGAGTTTCTTTGTTCTGCTTAACACAAAAGAAGATATTTTGAAGAATGTGGGTAACCAAATAGTTGATGGTATCCATTGACTTTTACTATGGAAGCCAATGGCTACCGTCAACTGTTTGGTTACCAACATTCTTCAAAATATCTTCTTTTGTGTTCAACGGCTGAAAGAAATTCATACAGGTTTGTAACAACTTGAGGTTGAGTAAATGATGACCGAATTTTCATTTTTGAGTGAACTAACCCTTTAAAGTTTTTGTGTACTTGAAGTGATGGCAGTAACATGACGTATATTTCTTTGCTGTGTTTACTGTTTTGGTTTTTGCAAGACTTTATAATAATAGCATAAAATCAGGCCAACTTTTCAGCTTATTCCGGCCATAAACCACCCACTTACACAGGAAGGAACTGTAGATTGTTTCATTGACAGGTTAAAGCAACCAGATGATTCATTTACATCTCTCAGCTAAAGAAAAAAAATATGAAAATTTTTCTAGTGCATTTTATTTGTAATCTGTCCTTATATTCAGCATGTAGAGTAATATAAGCTTTGACTCATCAGTTAAAATATGGTTCACTTCAAAATGCTCGAAAGGTGCAATCATATTAGAAATTTTTACAAGCAAAAAGGCTCATTGATTATTGTCAATAATGTAGCGATGTGTCAAGCACAGCTAACACTGAAGTTAGTTTCTCTAAGTAGCTTTCTATTGGTCAACACAGTGAAATCTGTCACAAAATCTGCGTGGGGAAATCTCTTGTCTTCACACAAAAATCCCATTAGCATGGATTCCTCTTAAAATGGCAGGATTTTACCTGCAGAAATTCACCAAACAACAGTAATTGTAACCACATTGTTACAAACAGCTCACTCATTGATTCTCGACTCAATGAGTCAGTGAGTTGTTGACTCATTTCATGAATGAATCATTCAAGCCATTTAGGTGAATTGATTCAATTAAAAAAAGTCTCATTCAAAAGAAGGATTCACTAACAAACATGACATTGCTTCAAAGCATCTTCCAAGCAAAGACTTTGTTTGTTTCTTTCACACTGGAAGTAGATTTAATCTAGACACCAACCAACTACTTACTTCTGAGATTAGAAGAAATATATAATTCTATTTTGGACCAAGCTGCTGGTCAGTGTGTGTTGAGAAATGTTTTAAAGGAACAATGCGTTTTATCCAGCCCTGGACATTAAATCATGGCTGTGTGTTCAAGGTAACCCTTATCTCACTGCCAAACCAGCTAAATGTAACTAGCCTGAGGTGAAATGTTGTAAATCTGAAGTGACCTTAGTCGTCCTGTGAACCTGATAAGCAATACTGTTTATCTTATTTCTAAGCTCTCTGTAGAGCTCAAAGAAACTTACTTGTAATCAATACAATCGATCAGATGGCCTGGGTGTTTGTCTGTCCATCAGGATGGCATACGCAAACATACTTCATATGGAGCACAAGTGCGGAGTCGACATTTTGAAAACATACTGTCTCTTCCCATTAATGTTTGTGCATTAGATTTCTCCATTCACACTTCAGTTGGCGAAATCATTTTTGTACGTTGATTGATGCAAATCCAGTCTGCAAAGAGCACATTCCCAGAACAAGTATAGATTGTTTTGGGGCTTTTGTGTATTCGAGGCACTTCTGAGACATCAAAGGCCACCTTGAAAGCTCACCTTCATCGTGGAGTTCTCGCTATCATCTCCTCTCATTACTGCAGCAAGGGTTTGCCCTGAGGTCTCCCCTGCAGGAAAACCCACTCCCGCTCCATCAAATACAAATCAATGAACCACAGACCATGGATGAAATCTCTAAACCTGAAGTTCTCAAAGACAACACACAAATTGAGATCAAGCCTAAATGAATTAGGACATATTGTCTTGGAGGATGTTGTTGGCTCAGTGTTATAATGACATTTTGTTGCAATTCTTCCCTCTTGCGAATGACGTAATGCTCGACTAGCTTTCATTCGCTTCCGAACGTGCTTTTATGAGGTCTGTGGAGGATTTGTTTGGTTTACTCAGAATGCCATGTTTACATCTAGGCCTGTTGTTTTTCCTCTGAGCACATAGGGTAAATATTGTGTGAGTCTGAGGTTGAGATGGTCTTGAATGAACAGTTTACCCAAAAATGAAAGGTTCTGTCATTATTTATAAGTCTTTTAAAGCCATAGCTGTCATCATTCACTGATAATCATACATTTGGGAAGCTCTGAAGATTTTAGTCTGAAATTTACAACTTTTTCATTCCTGTTATAGTGAAAGAAAGCATTATTCTAATAATATTTCAGCAAAACATTGAATAAAAATGCAGTGACTTATCAATGTAATTTGATGTCTTTGTCAATCAATCAATGTTATAATGCACACAAAAAGAGAGGACGTCACTCTGGTGGCATTCTGGCCAAGCACTCTTTCATAAGCTGTCCATACTTTTGGGAAAGACTTATGTGTCTGTGAGAGATCATCTGGTTTTATTGTAATCCTGTCACGATGCACACACACGAGGAACGAGGAGACGCTGGAGAATACTTTACCAAGACTTTATTTTCAGGAACCAAGGGAGACGAACTCAGGAAGACGTTTAACAGCGGACAGAGAACTTGGGACTGGGAACACTATTTATACACACAGGAGGAGGGGATGACGAGACACACCTGGGAGCAATGAAACCTCAAGTAATCAGGGGAGGAACAGTAAACTAACCAAATAAGGGCATGGGAAGGCACATGGGGAGCAGGACACACACATAACATGGAACAGAGTCTGACAA
>NW_015544172.1:70384-76465 GCF_001515605.1 Sinocyclocheilus anshuiensis
TAACTGCCGGCTGACTTGGGGAAGCCGCGGACGGCGGCGGACTGGTTCTGGCTCGGGACTGGACACTCCCCAGACACCAGAAAACTCCTTCCCTCCAAGTTAGTCCTGTGGTGTCTGGGAGGTCCACGGGGCGATGGTAGTTGGCCCCGAGCCAGAACAGCTGATTGAGGACGGCGTCCCCTAACGCCGTCACCTCAGCGAGCTTGCAGAACTCCCTGGCGTACTCGTAGAAGGGGAGATCGAGGCGAGCTAGGGCGGCGACGCGAGCGGCAATTTCCATCGCCGCGGGGAGGAAAAACCAGGAAACAAAAAACTTGCAAAAAACCCGGAAATTAAACACGGGAAAGGGATGCCGCTTACTGTTTGGTCCGCTGTTCTGTCACGATGCACACACACGAGGAACGAGGAGACGCTGGAGAATACTTTACCAAGACTTTATTTTCAGGAACCAAGGGAGACGAACTCAGGAAGACGTTTAACAGCGGACAGAGAACTTGGGACTGGGAACACTATTTATACACACAGGAGGAGGGGATGACGAGACACACCCTGGGAGCAATGAAACCTCAAGTAATCAGGGGAGGAACAGGAAACTAACCAAATAAGGGCATGGGAAGGCACATGGGGAGCAGGACACACACAAAACATGGAACAGAGTCTGACAAATCCATTGTCAGCATTCTGTTACCCAAGAATAGAGATTGCTCTGTTGTATTAATCTGAGATGACGTCCAATGCAATCTGATGAACTGCTTTTTAGTTTTATTTCAGGTGAACAGTAATGACATGGACTCTATTGTTAAAGTCTGACATAGTCAAACTAAAAAACACAAGGCTTATACTGTGAAAAATAATTTTTAATCAGTTTTTCTGTTGGTTGTCACTGAAGACTGGATTAATGGCTGCTGAAAATTAAACTTTGCAATCACAGGAATAAATTATATATATCAATTCACAGAAGGCTTTAAGTTGCCAGACAGAAGACAGAAACGAGCGAGTGTGTGTGTGTGTGTGTGTGTGTGTGTGAATGTAACAGTGATAGATGAGGTACACATGTTTGCGAGTGTGTTGTACCACCTGTCTTTGTTCCCACACACCAGCAGGTGAGGGTGGCTGTCTCTCAGGTTGACGCAGGTGAAGTCTCCCGCCGAGTTCCTCACGGTCAGCTCGCACTGGCTGGTCTCCAGGCTGTACACCTGAATCTGAGCAGAAAGGACGATTGCTCCTGGTGAGATGGAAAGATTGTAAAACTAGTAGGATTGTGCCGTAACACCTGCTTGCATACACAGATACCAGATAACACATTTCACAAGTCTTGCAAGCCTTCTTATGAACTTCTAACACACTTTAAACATTTCAGGTACACAGTCAGTTCAAAACATCTGAAGCAACCTGTTTAACTGGCATTTTAGCATGTAAACGGTTCTCAATATGCAGATGCTTTTATCTAAAGGGATTTGAAGTTCTCAGTTAAAGGGACCTCTGAATTGATAAGTGCACAGATAATTGATAAGCTTGGGGTCAATAAGATTTAAAAAAAAAAAATTATACTTTTATTCAACAAAGATGTATTAAACTCATTAAAAGTGACAGTTTTATTTCATTTCTATTGCATTTCTATTTCAAATAAATGCTATTCTTTTTAGACTTTTACTGATCAAAGGACCCTGAAAAAAAAAGATTATGGTTTTCACAGCTATAATGGGTAATAATAAAGAAGAAATGTTTCTTGAGCAGCAAATCAGCATATTAAAATGATTTCCGGAGGATCATGTGACACTGAAAACCGGAGTAATGATGCTGAAAATTCAGCTTTGCATCACAGGAATAAATTGCATTTTAAAATCTATTACAATAGCAAACAGCTCTTTTAAATTGTAATAATATTTCACAATATTACTGCATTTACTGCATTACTGCAATAAATGCAGCCTTAGTGGGCATAAGAGACTTTTTCAAAAACATTGTAATTATTCTAAACTATTATCTTACAAAATTCCTTTTAAAAATTACATTTATTTAATAATTAATTAATTAATACATGTAATTTAAATATTTTTCTTGGAAAACAAGAAAAAAATACTGATCAAGAAAACGTTTTTTGCCGCATAAGCAGTCCTAAGCATTAGAAAAAAGCTTGTCAGTGCTGCATAAATGATGGTCTAGCTTGAAAAATGTTTCATCTTATATCTGGATCTGTATTTACAGTCAACTGAGAGTTTATTTTGACACAGACGCATGCCCTAAGGAAGCTGCGTGTTTTGAGTACATCCTCAAGACCAGTGTTTACTGCTTTGAAGCGGGTGTTGACTTACTGTGAGTTTATTGCTTTCTCTGAATACATTTTGAAAGAGACTACGGGTGTGCCTTTCTTCCATAAAATAACTTAATGTGACTAAGGCTAGTGGTATGATTAACAGTCATCTTGAACAGCGGGATAATTCAATGGCTTATACATTCTTAGCTGCCAATGGCGCAGTAATCCCTTCCCACAATTCAGCTGGTAAATTCCTCCTGTGTTGCCAAGAAAGAATGTCTTCCACGAGACACAAAAAAGGCCGCTTTAAAAAAATAACATGAATTTGGTTTTTATTATCTTTGAGGCTCTGGAAATGAGGAGTAAACAAACACAGAATGAGAATGCTTGCTATGGGAAATTGAATATATTTATCCAGCTGAAGGATTCAAATAGGTTGCATATCCCTCTTACTGGCTGCACATGCCTTGTGCCAAAATAAAAAGGCTTATTACCCCACACACATACACTATTGTATGCACACAAATTAAAGTGAAAGTGAAGTGACGTGACGTGTGGCCAAGTATGACCCATACTTGGAATTTGTGCTCTGCATTCAACCCATCCAAGTGCGCACACACACAGTAGTGAACACACACCTGGAGCAGTGGGCAGCCAATGCTGCGGCGCCTGGGTTCAGTGCCTTGCTCAAGGGTCTCACCTCAGTCATGGTATTGAGGATGGAAGAGAGCACTGTACATTCACTCCCCCCACCTACAATCCCTGCCGGACCTGAGACTCGGAACATGCAACCTTCGGGTTACAAACCCGACTCTCTAACCATTAGGCCATGACTGCCCCAACTTGAACTTTTCTTTAAACTTGAACTTTAAAGCTGCAGATTAAAAATTATCCGAAATCAATATTTGAGCAAGTACATAACCAGCCAACTGTTCAAAACTATCGCCTTACTTTAGCCCGATTCACAACGGTTAGCTTATAATAATGTTTTCTAATTTGAGTGGTACGGGTAGGTTTTCGTGGGAAATTCGAGCATGGCACTGCGTCATTACGTCACATCTCTAAACATAAAGAAGTTGTCCCGGCTACTAGGCTATCTATCGCATGTGAGGATCCTTCAGGTGGCGGATCATTTATAGCCTTTTCTCACAGCAGCTGGAATAATTAAATGTATCATTTTGATGGCGGATTGTAATCCATAAAAGTTTATGAAACACATGTAAATGAAATTAAATTATATTCCAGTTATAAATTTGCTTCTGATTACAGATAGCCTGGGATTACAAAGATTTGTATTTTAAAGAAAACCAGTTCGAAGACACAGCTGCAATTCCAGGTTTTCAAACAGAGATGGCGACAAAGAGGCAAAACTTACGGACTGCAGCTTTAAAGAAATAGTTCACTTAAAAATAAAAATTTGCTGAATATTTACTCAGCCTCAGGCCATACAAGATGCAGATGAGTTTGTTGCTTCATCAGAAAAGATTTGGAGAAATTTAGCATTACATCACTTGCTCACCAATGGATCCTCTGCTGTGAATGGGTGCCGTCAGAATGAAAGTCCAAACAGCTGATTAAAAAAAAAAACAATAATCCACATGTAATTCACATGACTCCAGTCCATCATTTAGCATCTTGTATGTTCATAAGGGAAAAAAATCTATAATAAGGCTGTTTGGATTCTGACGGTACCCATTCACTGCAGAGGATCCATTGGTGAGAAAGTGATGTAATGCTACATTTCTCCAAACCTGTGATAAAGAAACAACTCATCTACAACTTAACTGTAAAAAATAATTTTTTCGAAGTTGTAAATAAATAATTATTGGGGTATGTTTTACAAGAAAATGCTATTTCATTCATGTGCAAATCAGTGTGTTACATTCTTTGTGATTGTTTGTGAAACTTACTAGCAATTTCTGAGGGAAAATTGTTTCTACACTTAATTTTATCAGTGTTGGATGGCCTGAGGGTGAGCAAATTTTCATTTCTGGGTAAACTTTGCCTTTAATAGAATCTTTTAGGACCCCACAAACTGTATTTTCAGTTCATTCTGTGTTAGCGCAACTAAAAAAAAAAGTCTTGATAGAACAGCGTAATATTTATTCAGGATGATTCATCCCTGTATTAGAGATTGTTTACGCCGGTGTCCGTGCAGCTGTTCTCTTGGTGGTGGTGATAAGTACTTTTCTCGGCTTTTTGACTGATTTGTGAATGAAAAGGCAGAGACGTCCTGTCACAGAGGCTGTAAGAGGAGCAGTGACGGCTGGAGAATAGATGGATTGTATCTCCGCTATCCAAACCATCCTACGAGGGGGCATCTTTCTTTCTTTTTTTTCTTACCCATGCTGTCGCCTCAGCCTGTAGACTCATTAACAACAACAAATTTGTTCTTGACACTAATTACTGCTTCCCAGGAAACTGAGAAACAAGGCGAATGAAAGGCGGCAATCTACTCATCGCGGAGGCATTACATAATTTAACCCGGGCAAATGAATACAATGCCTTTTGTGTTTTTGTGCGGCTTGTCAAGGGGACAGGGGTCAGGTTAGATTGTTTTTGTCTTTATTGACGTGAAAGATAAGAGATGCAGGAGGTATAAACCTTGCTCGTTCCCAATACAATCGCATTTGCATGGCTTTTTATAGCGTTTAGGCCACCCTGAGGTATTTGGCATTTACGCACTGTGTGCGGTTTGACATTGCACGTCGATCAGCATGCACAGATTTGTTTAGTGGAGTGCAGGCAATCTGCCGCACGCTGCCGAACAGGCCATTGGGCTGAACATGTGACGGCAGAGGAGGATGTTATAACGGATTTGCTTACAGGCTGAAGGAAGAGTTGGAGATAAAGGAAGAGAGTGGGTGGACGGGCAATACTCCTCCCCTCTGCACCAGATGTCAAGTGTTATTGTATTATCAGAGGACAACAGCGCAGCCGGTTCTCCCTTCAGGCAAACGCAACCAGTTAGTAGCGCTCATTCAGTATCATTACCGAATGTGGGGTTTGTTTTTCGACAGACTGGCTTTTGTGAAAATTTCCATGTCTTGAACACCCAAGGGAGTCGAAATGTCTGCTGAAATTAATTATGAATGCCGGATGACAATAATCGCAACTCATTTCGCTGCCAGGCTGGGTTATGTGGAAAACTGCATTTGAATGTTGAAAATATGACACTGCAGTATGCCGCTTGTTGTTCCCTGATCAACGTGCAATCCAGAGCTTTATTTAACAGCTGTGATCCACACAATCGTATTGAACAAATAAATTGAGATTTAATTGTGGGTGAGACAGTAGCCGGGTTTCCATCCAAAGTTGCGAATTTAACTTGTTAGCAAAATTGGAATATTGCATATAGGGCTGGGCGATATAGCTAAAAATGTTTTAACTATATAATGTTTCATATCGTTCGGTATCGATAATTATTGACATTTTTTATAACGGCTTTCTATATATCTCTTCTGTGAGACGCGAGTGCAGCAGTCATATTTGTCCATCTAAAAACTGCACTGAATATGCTTTCTGTGTGAATGGCTTGGTTTCGGTTTTAACCCATTCAAGATCTTCTCCGCATTGAGCTTCTATATTTCTCTAATATTTTGAATGAATAACGCAGCAGCGGCTTTTTTATAACCTTTTTTCAAATAAAAAGCAATAGAAATTTTTTTTTTAATTTAACCAC
The DNA here is from genome assembly GCF_001515605.1 of Sinocyclocheilus anshuiensis. Lineage (NCBI taxonomy): Eukaryota > Metazoa > Chordata > Actinopteri > Cypriniformes > Cyprinidae > Sinocyclocheilus > Sinocyclocheilus anshuiensis. Next base: position 76,324 of record NW_015544172.1, read on the forward strand.
TGTATTTATAATTAAAACAATTTATAGAGACAAACAACAAATATTTTTTGTTTTAACAAACACAATAAAAAATTAAACAAATATCTAATTTCTAATGTTTTATATGCAGATTAAATAGGTCTTTATTGTATAGGTCTAATTG
>NW_015544172.1:76521-80542 GCF_001515605.1 Sinocyclocheilus anshuiensis
CGCATTTAGCAAGTAACTCTATAAAAACGTGCATTACGTCTACATTAACTCATATAAATCTAATATAATTTCGTAAATTGCATAAACAATTATGAACAAAACAGCATCATGTATTTATGCATTGCTTAATCCAAAGAGCCGAAGCGCCATTCACTCAGATTGCATTAAAAAACATATGAGACGCAGTGAAAAGGAATAAACCTCCACAAATTCGTGACATGTTTTCTAAAAGTTTTAACTGTTTTAACTTTGCACGGCTTTCTATATATCTCTTCTGTGAGACGCGAGTGCAGCAGTCATATTTGTCCATCTAAAAACTGCACTGAATATGCTTTCTGTGTGAATGGCTTGGTTTCGGTTTTAACCCATTCAAGATCTTCTCCGCATTGAGCTTCTATAGTTCTCTAATATTTTGAATGAATAACGCAGCAGCGGCGCGTCTCGTGGGCTAAACTAACAAAACATTAAAATGCAACAACGTCACTTACATCATCATCAACGCATCTCGCGCGCCACTGATGACGCTCCCTGATGCACACCTAACATTCAAATACAAATGTTTATTTTAAATTCGACTAATATTCATTCTTTATTCACAATCTCCTCATCACAGGCAGGCACAGCACTCATTTCAGCATGTGTTCATGTTTGTGTGTGCTGTCTGCGTCACTCATAGTACGTGCCTATATCGTGCGCTATATCGAACAATTTTTCTATCAATATCGAAGAAGGTATACCGTCGATAAATATCGATACCGTTTTATCGCCCAGGCCTAATTGCATAAAACATTTGCAAATAAGAACTGTTTCCATTCAATGAGAACAAATTCGTAACTTCCTGATAGACTGGCACTATATCACTAAGAAAAGTAGGAGAAGCCACTGGATATAATAATTTTCATATATAATAAATTACTTGCGGTCATTGCTTTCGTAGGTGGAGGCAATTATACAGAAATACTTTGATGACAGACTTTGCTCGAGCATTTCAGAATGACCATAACAACATTTGAGATGCTATGGAATGAGATCTGACCGCTGGTTAGTCAGGTTTTGCAGTCCCATAGTGCAAAGTCATATTACTTTTTTTGATGTGCATGGAGGAATTTATTCGGCAAATGCGATTCCATTAGGGATGCACAATATTATCGGACCGATATCGGAATCGGCCGATAATGGCTTTAAATGTAAATATCGGCATCGGCCCGATATGAACATTTATTCCAATATGTCTTGCCGATAAGAGGAATACATTAACTCGCATGTGCTAAGGGTGTGTAGCGATTAGATCACGTCAGCAATGTGGCTCATTCTTGAAGCAAAGTTTTGCCTGAATAGTGATTGGATTCACTGTTTTGGATCACTGCATTTAAACTGAGAATGCAACTGAGAATGCACGTACAGAACGATGTGTTCAGTGTATGATAGAGTAAACAGTAATAGCACGTGCAGCGGCAGCAGCGGCATCCTCCCCCGGGTCCTAATGCCCGTTCGGTAAGGAGTTTTAATTCCGTAGGGGGCGCTGTTGGCCTACTTCTAAAGAAATGAAAGTAAAATACACAAATAACATTTAGACTGTGTTTCTGATCAAATAGAGCAGTAATTGATGTCATAAAATCATGAGTATGTTTTGATTTAAAGGTCAGAAGCTATAGCTTACACGAATAAAAAAAAATCACAAACATGACACTTTTAAATTAATAACTCTATATATACTGATTTATTCATTAATGTGTCATATGTTATATTTTTTAAACAAATTATGATCTCTAAAAGATTTTCAGAATTTTTACAACTCTTTTGCTTTAGACCATCTACAAATGTCAAATCTTAAAATAAAATGTTAAGGTTAATACGGCATCTTTCTGAAAAACAAATGCAGCAATTGATATATAGTTTATTTATAGTTATTTTCAAAGCTTCAATGTACTGTCAAAAAACCTTCATTATTGTTTATTTAATTCTAATAAATAAGTTATTGTTAAAAACTAACCAAAATTAAATATAATTAGCTTATAATTTCCACACATACTTGGTGTTGTTTCCAAACAAAAGGAAATATATCGGTATCGGTAATCGGCCAAAATGAGTTGAAAAATATCGGCATATTGGCAAAAATCCAATATCGTGCAACCCTAGATTCCATCTCCCATTATTCGCATTAGCTCTTTTTCACGCAAGTTAAAAACCACCTCAAGTAAGTGTAAAAACTTTTTTTGTGAATTAAGGGATTTTTATTCAATATTTGGCAATCTAATGCTATACTTCAAAATGTGCATAAAAACAGGGTGATGGAAACATTGCTAGTGTTCATGTTTGAAGTTCTAGATCTATTTTTTGATGCGCATGGAGGAATATATTCGGTAAGTGCGTTTCCATCTCCTATTATTCTCATTAACCCTTTTTCGCACAAGTCAAAAACTACCTCAAGCAAGCGTAAAAACTTTTTTGTGAACTAAACGTTCGTGTTTGAAGCTCTAGATCTACAAGCATTCAAGCTGCTCTTTAAAAAAAAAAAGGATTCAAATATCATTACTCCAGTCTTCAGTGTCACATGATCCTTCAGAAATCATTCTAATATGCTAAATTGGTGAAATATTTCTTATTATTATCAATGTTGAAAACAGTCTCTAATAGGGTGATGGACCTATTATAAATAACTAAAAAACTACAATACAGGCTAATTTATACAGCATAAGTCAAAAAAAGTAATGCATTTATAGATTATGCTATAAACACAACGACACAAGTGTACCGACTCAATTCAGTTACTTTTTTAAAATCTGTTTTGATGAATCATTCTTTTAGAATGAATCATTTCATTAAGATGTTAGTGGTAGAAGGTCGTTTTTGTTAGCCCATTAGTTAAGTTGTTAGTTATCTGAGGTCATGTTTCTTAATTGTGCACGGCTACCGAAAAAGGTCCATAATATAGTCTGCTTGACTTCCTGGTTGGATATATGCACTATTCTGATTTCACAGGTTCCAGATCGGTGTTATAAAAAGGGCTGTGAAAGTCCGTCTGTGAGAAAACCCCACTCATGTAACCACATTTGTAGAGATCTGAAGATAAGATGTCAGACACTGCTTTCTGTGGACTAGGAGAGTGATCATTATATATAGATGAAGCAGTGGGAAATGTTCTCTAAGTCCTGTGACTTGAAACAGGCCTGCTGTATGTCTTTTTGAGTGAGACAGCTGAACACTGAAGTAAATACACAACTTTTTTTGAGAACTGAGGGTGATGTGACCAAAATGTAATATCACAGTATGAAAGTTTTTAATAGTATGTATTATGATATTGATATTTTTTATGGAAATTCAACCCAAATATATTGTTATATATTTGAAGTAACCATGTGGCACTGGACCAATATTAAATTTGTTATACAGATAAGCCTATTTATTTATTTATTTACAAACAACAACCAATATTACATTTCTTTTCATGTACTTCTTTACATGCTTTTTGTCTAAATAAATGAGAATAAAAATCAAAAGTCAAGCTTTAAAAATGCTAGAAGTGAATTTAGGCATCACAACATTATAATTTCATTTCATTTCATTTAGTTTAGTTTAGACCAACAGCGAATATTAAATTAACAATGAAAATAAATATATATCTGAAAATAAATATCTAAAATCAATTGTTTTAAATGCCACAAATTATAATGTATTGTGCAGCATGTAAATGGATGTTAATATTTTTATTTTATTTTATTTTATGACCAACAGTCAATACTAAATTATCAATGAAAATAATTAATCTAAAAATCAAAAATAAAATCTAAATCAGTCCTTTTAAATGCCATAAATTAGAAACATTATAATGTACAACATCAAAAAAAAATGTATAGTAATTTTAACCTCCTGAGACCCTGTGACCTCATATGAGGACATTATATTTTGGTGTATTTCTCTGAGACTATACATGCCACAGTTTTAAGTCTGGATGTCCTGTACAGAGCACATTCAGGGCTTTTCAGAGATACTAAATGTTTGGATGTTTCACTATGACCAC
>NW_015544172.1:80710-83988 GCF_001515605.1 Sinocyclocheilus anshuiensis
TCTAATTTTTAAACTGTCTGTCATAAATCAACATCTCATGAAAATGTTATGGGGTTTCAAATCAAAATATGACTTTCTGTTACGAAACAGGACGTTGATTTCATACATGTCCTCAAGGACTAAAAGCATGTTTATTACGCATTTTGGGAGACATAACAAATGAATAGGGAAATAAATTATGTTTCAATATTCTATTAAATATTATATATTATTATGAAAATCTTGTCAAATATTACATTATTACACTTCTTTTTTCATTACATGTTGCCCCAAAAACACATTAATATGCAAATTAGATTTAGTTTATAGATACATTGTATATAATGAGAAAACCCGTTTATGGCCATTTTACACACATTTTGCAGAAAGAAAAATGGTATATCAAATCATTCTGTTATAACATAGTTGAGAATCATCTTTATACAAAGTTTGGTAAAAAAAAAAATCCTGAAAACTAAAAATGTATTGGTGATTTTAAAAAAACTATTGTTTTTGCCTATGCATGTTCATTCATGTCTTTTTATTTATTTTTTTATGCTATGTCCTCTACTGAGGACATAGCATAACTTATGAATGAAATATCATTTTTTACATATTTTTTTTTATGCTCTAAACCCGGGAACCTCAAATCTGGCCCACGAGTTCCACTTTCCTGCAGAGTTTAGCTCTAACCCTAATCAAACACACCTGAGCATGTTAATCAATGTCTTCAGGATCATTAGAAAATCACAGGTAGGTGAGTTTGGTCAGAGTTGGAGCTAAACTCTGCAGCGCATTGGCCCTCCAGGGCAAGATTTGAGGAACCCTGCTCTAAACAATGTAAAAACATGAAAAAAACTATTTTTTTCCTAAAAATCTTTTCTCGGGTCTTAAGAGGTTAAGATTTGCTAAACATAACATTTAAGAGTGTTATTAAACTATTAGTGTTTTTAATAATTAACTTTAAGTGGAAAAATAGGGGAAATGAGTACACGCAATTAAATGTCTAGTATTGACTGATACATCAAATAAAAAATCTCTATAATCAATGTAATAACAATATATTGTGCATCCTAAGGTAATGCCTATTTTGATTAATTACGTACGAGTGAAAGGTACTTTATCGTTTGATTTATTTATTTTATTTTATTTTTCAGAATTTAATGAACGCAAACCAAAAGATAAGATGGTTCATAAATCATAAGACTGGCAATGGTGCAAAAGAAACATTATACAACACTTGAGAAACTCAAAACAGCAATACATTATAAATACAGTATGATTGGACGAGCCATGTTTGAACCATTGTAAAATAGCCAATATACAAACACCAAACACTGTGAGTAAATCTAAATGAGAATGCCGGACTTTCCCACGGGAGTGCAAGGAAAAACCTGCAGGAGTGCTGGGAAAGACCTGATACGCTCGTTGTCAGAATCACAGACTCGCACTCACACCTGTGAGTGATAGAGAGGAGAGAACAATGAGAATGACTTCACTCATTAGAGCAGACGCCGCAAACGAGAAGACAGATTTCTGCCGTATGTTTGGGCTTGGCTTGTGCTGGTATGCTGATAAAGAACAGTTCTCCGTCTTGGCCTGGTGTGATGCCTTTACTCGACAGACTTTTTAAACTTTATTCTTCAGGACGCCTGCCAATGTCCAAGACTGTAAATGGAGGAGGAGGCAGATCACTCTTAGAAAAATTAATAGGAGGAATCACAACACTCGTGCTGTTTTCAGGTCCTCCTGGGAAGTTCCCACTTACGAGTTTGGAAGTGAGAAAATATGGACCCTTTTGGCAATTTCATATTCCTCTTTTTCCACTTACTGACAAAGACAGGAAGCCTGTTTAGGCCTAATGCAACAAAACGAAGAGCAAAGGATGTGCATTAGAGCACCTACACACCCCATGTCAGAGAATACTGCAAATCTGTTGATTTCAATGAGGATGGCACATCGCAAGGAGCAAAAACGGCAGGGGTTGAGAAACTGAAGCTCCGTGATACATAATTTAAAACTTGAAGTTTTACCATGATCTAAAAGTTTAAAATTTTGCTGCAGTGCACTGACTTTGGCATCTGTTGACTGATGAGAATTTCAGGGCGGGTTGAGTTGTGCTTCTCGATTTCTTTCAAACTGACTCTTTCCACATCCTCAAAACGTGTCTTAGATACATAAAGATTTTTAACATCTAAAGACACCTACACAGTAGAAAAGGCTCTGATGGTGTTTGATAGATAGATAGGAATGTGTATTTTATACTTGTACAACCACAGAATGATGGGAAATGTTCTGTTGCCATTTTCTGTCAAGCGTTCTGTCTACCATTTCAAGTTGTGTACAAATGATAATTAGTTTGTATAAACACAACTGTTCGAAGGTTTGAGGTCTGTAGAATTTCTTTTTTTTTTAAAGAAATTAATACATTTATTTAGCAAGGCGAACTAAATTGAACAAAAATTACAGTACAGTCATTTATAATGTTATAAAAAATAAATTTTAAATAAAGGCAGTTCTTTCAAACTTAAATGATGTATTACAGTTTCCACAAAAATATTAAGCATCACATTGATAATAAGAAATGCTTTTTAACCACCAAACCAGCATATTGTAATGATTTCTGAAGGATTGTGTGAATCTGAAGACTGGAGTAAAAATCAAATACTGATCGACCTCTAATTTACATCGATATACAGTGGTGTGAAAAAGTGTTGGCCCCCTTCCTGATTTCTTATTTTTTTGCATGTTTGTCACACTTTAATGTTTCAGATCATCAACCCCCCCAATATTTATACCATGGTTAATGGAAATCTCGAATCAGGCTATTAATTAATTATTTAAATCGCGCCTTCGGCACTTTTATAAGCGCTAACTTTACTTACGAACCAAACAGGGCTGCGTTTCCCAAAAGCTTCGTAAGCCTAAGAAGTGCGTAAAAACGATTGTACGACTGATCTTAATATTACGGTCTGTTTCCCAAAAGTATCGTAACTTAAGTAGAACTTGAAAATCATCGTAGATCTACGAGTGCTCTGGAGTAATCGTAAAGCCCTAAGTCCATCGTAAGAAGACAGAGTTATGCGGTCACCTGCAGGACAATCGGCAGATTACACCTTTAACTTTATTCAAGTGCAATGTGAAAAAAAAAAAAAGATTAAAGAAATAATGTAGGAAATATGCTTCAAAGACTGGGGGAAAAAAATCTGTCAATGACTTGCTGACTTGCATGAAAACCAGCAATGTATTGGACCCGGAAATAGCGTCTCTACATATATATATATATATATACAGGTGCA
>NW_015544172.1:83998-93113 GCF_001515605.1 Sinocyclocheilus anshuiensis
TATGCTTCAAAGACTGGGGAAAAAATCTGTCAATGGCTTGCTGACGTGCACGAAAATCGGCCATGTACTGGACCCGGAAATAACGTCTCTCTCTCTCTCTCTCTCTCTCTCTCTCTCTCTACATATATATATAATATATATACTGTATATATATATAGTATATTATATATTATTATGTAAAGTATAATATAATATAATAGTTATTATATCCGAGTTGTCTGGAATGCAGCATTAGGTTAACATTTCAATAAACGAGCGTGTACTACAATTACGAGCCATTCTATAAGGTGACATTTCAGCACTTGACAAACGGATAGCGACTCCTAAGTAGCACTTAAAGCACAGCCACGTGCGATTGTGTTAAGTGCATTTTTGGGAAACGCAGGTGAAACAATAACGAACTATCGTAAAATGACTCGTAGAAAACACTCTTAAGCGCTAAGATCAATCGTTATCGGGAAACCCGGCCCGGAGCAGTTATCAGCACAATATGACTGAAGCGCAGTTTATGAGTGGCGCGCGAATACTGAGAAGTGTGATGAGATTTGCGCGAGCCATTCCTATCGCGAAGCTGATAGTCAAATGTGTTCTATTTGAATTATTTATAGAAACACCCACTTTAAAATGCTATGGAGAAAGTCGAAAAGTATCTAAAAAAGGCAAATAAACTAAAAAGACTGATGAAAAGAGGAGAAAACAGTCTTGAACCAGCACTAACATATATTAAAATCTTTTTAAACTACTTATCGCCACCTTTACTACTAAAATTTATCACGTTTTATTGTAGGCTTGTTTATTGTGAAAAATGTAGTCTAACTTGTTGTAGAATTTATATTAGATAATCTGTTAAGGGAATAGATTTTTCCCTATAGATTTATATTTCAACTGTGCCATATTGTAGCTATTGGTTCTAAATGTGCAGGCGGTTGTTTCTTCATTACAAATGCTATGAACTGATGAACTGCCTGAGGAATAAGAAATATACAATATCAATATAAGAAAATGTTAAGTTAGATTGACTTCCCATGGCATGTTGAATTAGAACATTCTGTCAAACTATAGCCTATAAGTGCCTAAGTAATATAAAATAAATTACATTATATTTGTCCCATATTGTCATTAATATACAGTACATACTGACTTCAACTTGGACCACTACATAAATAGACTGCTGTTGTTATGTAAGTATGAGGGTTAGATTATTTAGTGTACAGGTCATTTCAAGAGTGATAAACAAAGTGATAGAAAATATTTATTTTCATGCATTTTAAATGTTTAAAAATGTGGAAACCACTCATTGCATCACACCATCTCCTGACTGCTAATTAATTATAATTGGCTTATAAACATTATTTTAAACAGTATGCACTTTGAATAAACGTGCATTAGTAATATTTTGCATAATATTTTCAGGAGAGAAGCCAAAAGGTTTTTCCCCCCTAACTGAAATTAAGCATTTTAAAATCAAATATTGATAATATTTAAGTACAAAATTCGAATTTAGATTTTCAGCCATTTTGACAGCCCTACTGCGCACACACACACACTTTTATTAATAAAATAGCCTAGATACTAGATCGCTACATTATATTCCTCAGCAACAAGGTGTAAAATCACTGTTTTTGAAGTAACACAGCTTCATTGTTTGTAGAGAGACGCGCAGACAAAGATAGCGCACACACAACTGTCATCTCTCTCTCTTGATCGATAATTAATTAAAATAAATGATATAATTCATTCAAATAAATGTGATCTTACCACACTAGTACTCTGAGTCTGATTTGAAGCGGGCAGAATGCTAGAGCTAACAAGCCGTAACTGACGAAAATGGAAGCTTTAGCGTAAGTTCTACTAGGAAGACTTAATGCTACGTCACACATTACAATTAGATCTAGCCAATCGTCACTTAACGCGAGGAATATATAAGCTCTTTACGCACCCTTCCTTGTGTTTGCAGATACTGACGTTGTCGTTCCCCTCCATCCTCCCCACCACCACCAGGTTGGCCCTGTCCATTCAGGGGGTAGGCTGCGCCCCTGCCTTCATCTTTGGCAGTAATAGCTGGAATCTACGACTTACAGATTCAAGCTACTGATGGGGCCTACGCCAAAGAATTCTATTATTATGTCTTGGTTTTGTCAAATAAATACTTTCGAGTCTTATCATCACCTTCTGAGTCTTTCTAGTAGAAATAACTGTCATTTTTACCCTTCCGGTCAAATATTGCGCTGCGAAACATCATTAAGAGCTTTATACTTGTAAATGATGGCAAATTGCCAAGGTATAAGCGGGATAATGCATGGCTAGCTGTGCATTAAATGGTTTTAGCTGTGCATTAAACGATTAAAATCATTTAATGCACAGCAGGCCATGCATTATCCCGCTTATACCTTGGTCATTTGCCAGCATTTACAAGTTAAAGCTGTTATTCAATAATAAAATTGCATTTTGTATTGTAAATTACGTTTTAAAAATATTATATTGTTTTAAATTGTAATAATATTTCACAATATTACTGTTTTGCTGCTTTTTAATTAAATAATAAATGCCGCTTTGGTGAGCACAATAGACTTTTTTTTTTTTTTTTTTAAATTTAATAATATCTTACTGACCCCAAGCTTTTAAACAGCATTGTATAAATATGTAAAACTCTCATGTTAAGAAAAAGTCTCATGTTAAAGTTTGATTAAGATAAATGTTAATGAAAACTGACTCACAAGAGAGAAGTTGCAGTCAACCTGACAAATCCCAGAATTATCGCTGTTTGGACAAACACAACATCTAATCTTGTGATCATTTTTACTTCCCTGCTTGTAATTGTTATATTTTACGACCTCACAGAGTTTCTGAAGTCTTTTTAGGAGTTGAAAGTTTTAATTAGGTGTATTTACATTGCTAACATCTTGTATAAAACTGCTTTGTAGTATATGTTTACTCCTTTGGCAACGCAAAGGTCGAGCCGGTTTGTATTCAGGGACGTGTGTGTGTGTGTGTGTGTGTGTGTGTGTGTGTGTGTGTGAGGGTTACCCTGCCGGGAACACAACGATCCAAATATGGCCATTCACTAGCACGCTCCACTTCACCAAACTAGCCTGTCACATGCTCATGTAAACATGTGAAAAGCACATTGTTTATGTGCCTCAAATGGAGACACATGCTTTGCTGTGAGCCATGTCTCCGCTGAGCTTATTTATGTGCGTCTGTATGTATGTTAGGGGAAAGTCTGTTTTCCTACTGGAGTGAAATCTGTTCTGGAATGACATCTAATAGGGTTGCCAAGGTTAAACGTCTGCCGTTCTTGTGACAACTGTTGTCAGACCTCTCATGTCAGCACACTCGCCACAAGCATCCGAGGACCTCATTGTCTCTGAGGGTCTGTGAGTGGAGGCAGAGCTGTACCCCAGCATGTCCAATCACATCTTCTTGATGCGGGTTATGCCATTGTAAAGATCTGCTCACACTAAGAATGATAACTAAATGAGAAGCAGAGTTGTCATTTGCAGGTTTAAATGCTTAAGCATTTTAAAGCAGTATGGATTCTGTTTGGATGTCAATGTTTGTATCGTTCATCAGCTGTAAAAAAAAAATATTTTTCCTCTGCATTGTTATCGTTATAATTGTGTTGTGAACTCTACACAATATTCAAGATAAATGCGAAATGTGATAAATTAAAGGAATAGTTAAACCAAAAATTCTGGCCATTCAAGATGTTAAGTTTGTTTCTTCAATTAAACAGATTTTGAGAATTTTCGCATTTCGTCACTTGCTCACCAATGGATCCTCTGCATTGAATGGGTGCCATCAGAATGAGAGTCCAAACAGCTGATAAAAACATCACAGTAATCCACAAGTAATCCACACAACTCCAGTCCATCAGTTAATGTCTTGTGAAAAGCTGTGTTTTTAGGAAACAAATCCATTATTTTAACTCTAAACCACCCAAACTGGCCAAACTATCCATGATCTATAATTTCTCCAGTGAAAAATCCATCCCTGTTGTCTTCTCACAACAAAATCCACCAACATTTGTTTAGAACCATTTTGGACTGTTACTGCTTGTAAACAGTGCTTTATCTTTATCAGATTCAGACGAGGATACTTTTTTCACTGGAGAAAGCAATATTATGAATAGAGGACTTATATTTTAGCCAGAAGCAAAAGTTTGAAGTTGAATGAAATGATGTTAAATGTTAAATTATGAATTTGTTCATTGCAAACACGCCACTTTCAACTTCACAAGATGCTGGACTAGAGACGTGTGGAATGCTTGTAAATTGTTGTGATGTTTTAATCAGCTATTTGGACTCTCATTCTGATGGCACCCATTCACTGCAGAGGATCCACTGGTGAGCAAATGATTTTTTTGAAAAAAATGAAAAAAACATTTCTTTTAATCTGTTCTGGTGAAGAAACAAACTCATCTAAATCTTGGATGGCCTGAGGGTAAGTACTTTTTCAGCAAATATGCATATTGCGATACGTACATTGATGATATTTCAATAATTTCAATATATCATGCAGCCCTATTTTGAATGATTTTTAAAACATCATCTTGTTATCACCCTTGGTGTGAATGGGCCTTAAGACGTTACACTACTGCAGTCGCTCAAAGCATTGCAGCAGCCGTTTTATTTATGTATTTGCGAGAACGAAGGGCACCGGATGGGGGTCGCTATTTGTGTTTCAATGGTGTCATCTTATCACTACTGAGAAGAAGGAAGGGAGGGTTGACACTGTTTTTCATGGGGGTTGCATTTAAAATCAACCCCCTACAATCCTGTTGTGGGATTTATAATACCTAAGACAGTTTTCTAAAAAAAAAATGTATCATTCTTTGGTTTTAAGGGGTCACGTAATTTTTTTTAAAGCTTCGTAATTAGTACCACACTAAAGTTACATGAAAATCAATTTGCTTTATTGATTTTAAATTTGATTTCTTTAGACCACAGCTCCATTATATTTAATGGTAACATAAATTGCAGTTGATGAATTATCCAATAATGTCTAGAAAGTATCCTCTGAGTACAGGCGCACTAATGTAGTTCATTAGATACATCACATAATGGGTCTGATCTAAAAGACCTGTGATTTTTATTGACTGCTCTCTGTCACAGCTCATTTGTCATATATTTCTCTGCAGAAAGTAGTAATTGGTGTTACGGGATTAATGCTAATTTATAAACTCCAATGCTGTTTCTTTACCTTTATTTTACCTTTACTTACTTTATTTTTAGGTCTAGTTCTCACTATTAACTAACTACAACTTTTGTTTTTTAAAGATTTATTTTTGTAAATATAGTATTTTTGTACTTTATTAAAATAGGATAGTGTAGAGTAGACAGGAAGCAAAGTGGGAGAGAGAGAGGGGAGTGGGATTGGGAAAGGTCCTCGAGCCAGGATTCGAACTCGGGACACCCACAACGCAACCGCATTATATGTCAGTGCACTGCCCACTAGGCTATCGGCACCAACAACTAACTATGACTTTGGTCCTAATTGCTGCTTATTAATAGTTAGGAAGGTAGTGGTTAAATTGAGGTATTGGGTAGGATTAAGGATGTAGATTATGGTCATGCAGAATATGTGCTTTATAAATACTAATAAACAGCATATTTGCTAGTAATATGCATGATAATAAGTAGTGCTGTCAAATGATTAATCGCGATTAATTGCATCCAAAATAAAAGTTTTTGTTTACATAATATATGTGTGTATATTGTGTATATTTATTATGTATATATAAATACAAACACATGCATTTATATATTTAAGAAAAATATGTTATGTTTATATATTAAATACATTTATGTATAATATAAAATATAAGAATATAAATATATAAATGTATATACATGTAAATATTTTCAAAATATATACTGTATGTGTGTGTTTATATATACATAATAAATATACACAGTACACAAACATATATTATGTAAACAAAAACTGTTTTTGGATGCGATTAATCGCGATTAATCATTTGACAGCACTAATAATAAGCAACTAGTTAATAGTAATAATTGTTCCCTACTAAGGTGTTACCCTTTTTATACGAGTATTATCTAACTCCGTGGCTCTCAGTAGTTTTGTCGCTCTCTTTCAGTTTTGTCATTTTTTCAATGAACTAATAAAAATGTTTAGCACGTTGAATTGAACTATTTTCAAGTGTTACTCTGTACTGGTCCAGGTAACATGCACATTCTATCTAGTGATTGGCTATCTTAACTGCTCTTCCTTAACTGCTTTTCTAAAGCATGACTTTGTTTCCTACAGTCCTACACAGAATGTTACGATTCTTCTATTCTAAGGTGATTGGTAACATTTGAATTACAGCTACCCTACAGAGCGCTTTGATTTTTCCCATTCATATATGTATGAGTGGATCGTCTCTGCCTTATGATATAAACCCTATTCATAGATGTTATGCTCAGATGGGAAGAATACTGGCAGAGCTCTGTAGCTGCTGTGGCCTGTCTGGAATTTGCGTCAGCAGCCCTCAAGATCCGTATAAACAGTGTCAAAGGTCTGAACTGCAAGAGAACAAATGACGCCTGAAATCTTGATTGACTGCAACCTTTATTTTCAGACATGCAGCGTATGCCATCTTCATGAAGAAATTATAAACACAGAGTGAAGCACACTTCACAGAATCTGTAGTCTGCAAATACATCATATTAATGCTTTTTTCAATTTTCTACTGTAGTTTTATGATGGATTTACAGTAAGACAAGCCAGATTTCCCTAAAACAAACACTATCCCTACAGCGCTAAAAGGAGATGAACCATTTATATCGGCCGATATTTGGCAATTTTCAAATATCGGCATCGGCCGATGAGTTTTTCTGCTTGGCCGATGTGTTCGAGGCGGGACTTTTATTTTGACGCCGCTGAGAACGGCAGTGCCTGAGCACACAGTGCTCACATTCTCCCTCTTGTTCGCTGTCAGTGTTAACAGTTCTGTCTAATACGGATAGAAGTATGTCTAATAATCAGATAGAATGGTTAAACAAAGGAATTAATGTATACAAAAAGTATTATAACGATTGCTTTTATATTATTAGTAATAGAAAGGCAAACATTATAATACTTTCTCGTTTGCCGTCAGCATTAAGCAAATACGCATTTATATCATTTAAACAAATATTTGAATGACTAATGAACATTTAATTTCACAAACCTTGCAAACTTAGTCGAATCCAGCTGTGAGATCTTGTGAAGTGTGCATTTTTATCCAGCATGATCGCGTGTTCTCTGTGTGATGGTCGGTCCATGTGAATTGAATGCTTTGAACTTTAAACTTGTGATTTTAAATTATGCTGCGCTTTATGCATTTGCCCACTGTCATATTCATGTTATTTTCTCTGTGTGCTGTATGTAAAATGATTGTTACCCTGGCTTTATTTGAAAAATATGATTCCCAATGCACACAAACTTCCCAGAATACTGAGTGCCCTGTTGGTTACAGTGTTTACTTCCTTTTTAATTATATTTTTATTAAATATTTATTTATTTGTGAAAAATACTTTGTCATCTAAAGTATGTGTTTATTTTACACATTTTTTTATCCATTGTCAAATGATTTCAAATATCTAAAATATTAATTAAAATGAAAAACAAATTATATCGGCTTTATATCGGCTATCGGCCACCATGCTTTCCAAGAAATCAGCATCGGCTGTCAAAAAACCAATATCGGTCGACCACTAATTGTGTTATTGTTTTGTCATTTTAAGGTAAATGTTGTGTTTATGAGTGCAGTGATATGGAAATTTCTTGACCAATAATATTAAACGATAATCAATATCTTGTTTTGTAAAATACTGATAACAGATGGTTTTACACTTTGCATTTTAACTCTTTTAAACTGATATAAAATATCATCAAGCTTAGAATCTGGACTTTACAATCCATATAGGTAATCTGAACATCTTTTAACTACTTTTTAATTTGCTGAAATATGTTTTTTCTAGCTTTTTATAATTTTATTAGAATTATTGCATATTGATAATTTATAAAAAATATGATCACAATTTATTGTATGATATTGTTGAATACATTATAGTATGTCTTTATATTATAGTCATGTATGCATGTTACAAAAATACTCAACAAAATATATACTATAAATTATCCATTAAAATGATCAGCTGTAATTCCACGATTGATACACTAATAATAATTTTCTCAGTTATCCACCAATAATACATCCACTGATAAATTGTGTACTTCTGGATGTGTTTATTTAGCGCGAATACACTTCATTCTTCAGTGGTGAAACCAAAAGGGCCATTTTTGCTAGAAACCTGGCACAAAGAGAAAAATTCATGAGACAGCATGAGGTCTCAAATTTGAAAGCGCTAGTGTTGTCACGGTACCAAAATTTCAGTATTCGGTACCGATACCAGTGAAAATCCACGGTTCTCAGTACCAATTTCGGTACCAAAGCAAAACACAAAAACATGCTAATTGAACAACATTTTTATCAATAACGTTAGACAAAAATTAAATGTACAAAACCAATGCCATTCTTTATACTTATTTAAAAGTGTTTCAAGTTTTCCCACAAGTAATAAAAGTAAGAAAAAAGTAAACAAGTTTCACCCAAAACTTTAGTCATAGTTCTGCTGCCACTGAAAAACATCTGTAAACTGTTGTCTGTTTTAGGGTTTGCTGGTGTGTTTCAGGATCTTCCTCAGTCTGCAGCTGTAAAAGGAAAATATAATATACTTCAGTAAAGCAATGGGCTGAGTCTGACCAAATGCAACATAAGATCATTGACACCAGCTAAAATATAACTTTTCAGTAAATAACAAACCTCAGCTTTTATAATAAATTTAGATAAGATTACATATATTAAGTGTATATCAAATAGATGCAAACTGTAGTATTAAAAACACTTTACAATAAGATTTTATTTGTTAGATAACATGACCCAACAATAAACAATAGTTATATGGCAATTATTATTCTTAGGGTTCATTTCAAAGTTCAATCTGTTAAAATTATTTAATGCACAATGAACAAACATGAATGATCAAGTGTTTGTATTAAATAACATTCACAAACATTAATGAATGTTTTAAAAATATATTGTTCACTCACTGTAAGATGTTAC
>NW_015544172.1:95417-95797 GCF_001515605.1 Sinocyclocheilus anshuiensis
CCGACTTGGTACCGAAATACCGGGTCTTTTGACAACACTACATATAATTACTCCAGGCGATTTCAGTAGCACTGTTACAGCTCCTCACATAGCATCCAAATATAAAATATGCTGTTTAGCACTTAATGGCTCCTGTTTACTATTTGCATACTAGACAAATTATTAAATGATCACACAGGAAACATTTAAAGAGTCATGCAGTTTCATTTTATCTGTAGGTTTTATGAGCTAGAATTAAAGTTAAAGGGAAGTGGCATTAAAGGGGTCATATGATGCGATTTCAAGTTTTCCTTTCTCTTTGGAATGTTACAAGCTGATTGTGCATAGATAAGATCCCTGAAGTTGCAAAGACTAAAGTCTCAAAACCAAAGAGATATTCT
>NW_015544172.1:95811-104640 GCF_001515605.1 Sinocyclocheilus anshuiensis
CAAAATAATGATCTTTAAAAAAGCATCATATGACCCCTTTAAGATGGAGCAGTTAAGACACTAAACGCTTCATGAAGCAAACTTCTCATTGTTTTAGGATTAGTTTTAATAGAAGTACACTAAACTCTGACATGAACCAAACATCCCTGTGGAGGCACTGGTATTCTATTAATAATGTATATTCCTCCTTTATCTTCATGAAGAAGTTTCCTAAGACTGAATTCTTGAGCTCTTGAGTCAGATTGTTGATTGTTGATTTTATGAGCATTTTAGACTGCAATGACTACTGTATTTATCATGGTCTACTCCAGCTATTATCCACAATAAAGTAATAATTAAGTCATCATTTACACACTGTCGTTCCAAACCTCAATGGTGTTCTTTTATCTGAGGAACACAAAACAATACATTCTGAACTGTTTCTGTCCATATAGTAAAAGCCAATGTTGTCCAAAACAACACTGGCCCTCACTGACTTCCAATGTATGGGCAAAAAACAGGCATTTCTCTGTATCTTCTATCTAAGGGGTCACTTTATAAAGAACATTATTTATATCTTGAATGCTGAAGTCTGCAAGCCTGCAAAAATCAGTTGAGACTCTGCTGATGTCAGTAAAAGTAAAAGTGAAAGTCTTTCTCTGTAACTCTAACAAGTTTACAGTGAAGCCTTGTTGTGAAGGACACAGATAAATGGTCCCTCCACAACCTCCTGCTTTTCAGCGGTTGTTAATTTAGCCTCAAGCAATGCTTGGATCCCTAGATATATCTCAAGTGAGGCCGCTCTGCTACTAAGCGTTGACACACAGGTCTGCTGGCACTAGCCGTTGTAATAGCAGTTAGGTAATAGTTTGACTTATGTGATTTGTGAATGACTGTGTCAGAGAGATAAAGAGAGTCACAGCCGCTATCATGACAGGAGCATTTATACAGTTCATTCTATCTGAGGACATTTTAGGATAACTGTAATAGGATTTCCATTCTATCTTTGGTAAGGATATAAGAGGTTATAACCGGTGCTCATTCTGTCCTTACAGGAAGAGTTGTCAAATAATCTGATACTAGTTAGTAGTTCACACAGCATGGAAACTTTTTAGTTTGCCTGATGTCACTTCCTCCTACTCCCTCTTCACTCTGGGAACACGAGCACTAAAATTAGTCTACATGGGTTTTTAATGCAGCAGATTGTATTGCTGAAATCTGACAGCACTTCATTATAAAGACTTCTCTCCTAAATATCCAAATTATTCTGTGTGCTCATGCTCATTTCAGTGAATTAAAGTAAATCTCCCATGAAGGAAGAGGGCACAGCATCCAGCCGCCCTCAAGGGCAGCTGTCCCATCAGAAGCTCATAAAGCCATGGCAACAGACAGCAATCTCTGCCCCTGCGGCGCCCAGCAGCTCTCTTAGTAATTTCAGTTAATACTTGGTTATATTTTTGTACATTTGCATTTTTAAAAAAAGTATATCTTATGCTTGATGAAAAAAATAAAATGTGTAATTTCTGGCCCTCTAGCATGCCTAAATGGAATTGAAAAACTGAATCTAGCATTAGTCAGGCAAATGGATTGTCTCGCCCTAAACTCACGTCATTGGTTAAGCCAGTGTTGCTGTGTCAGGCAGAGGTGTGTTTACCGTACAACAACGAAACTTGATGTTTAACAGCTATAGTATGATGCATTGCTGTAGCTGTCGGCGCCAATAGCTTTGTGGTTAGTGCATCGACATATAGCTAGAGATGTAACTATTAACCACGAGCCGGTTGAAATTCGATTTAAATATGTGACGATTCAAATCGGTTGAGATGCTAAACAAATCGCGATTCAATTAGGGGTAGGAGTTTATATGAATGTATGTCTGAGGGGAACTTACTGTCTTTTGATGGCAACAGAAACTGCAGCGCTTATGAGTTGACCAACGCGGTGGTCGGTCGTGCCAGTGCGACCGCACACAAAATTTTGTCGCACAGGTAGAAAAAATGGTAGCAGTCTGGAGCCCTGCATATTAAAGTTCATAAGTGCAGCGCTGCTTTGTTTACAGCGGAAACCAAGAAAACGCTTTAAGCGCCACCTGCTGGCAGAGAGTGAATCTTCGTCTCATTCAGCTCTGCGGTTTCGGTTTCATGCAGATATTTTGTATGCATAGTTACAAAACTGAAGTCAAACCATTCTGTTTTTGCTTCAAATTGGTCGCACGAGCACATGATTTGGTCGCAATATTTTTATTTATTTTTTTGCGCTACAACATGGGATTATTCAGTGCTTGCTGATGAACTTTTATCATAGTTTATAGTTATATGGAAACGAAAGTGGTTAACATTCAACCCGTTCTTTACCATAAGTAGTATTATTTGTGATCAATAGAAGCAATCAAACCCAACAAAAGAGCAATAATTGTGCTAAAAAGTGCTAAAAGTGCTTAAAAGTTATTGGATAGCACTATATTGTAGACAGATTGGAGATTAATCCTAATAAACATGCTGCTACAATTAAAACCATTACATTAAAATACATTTAACTTTGCGCTCGTTCTGACGAGCGCTGTTTCGTTATGCTTTCAGTTTAGTTTGCCCTTTGATGTTTCTCATATGCAACAGAAACTGCAGCGCTTATGAGTTGACCAACGCGGTGGTCGGTCGTGCCAGTGCGACCGCACACAAAATTTTGTCGCACAGGTAGAAAAACGAGAAAATATGTTGTTTTAACGAGAAAACATCTCGTTAAAACTAGATGTTTTAACATCTCACATGTCGAAAACTGACACAACAGAGAAGAAATTGTTGAATAAAGTCGTTATTTTTGTTTTCTTTGCAAACAAAAACTATTCTCGTAACTTTATAACATTGTGGTTGAACCACTTATGTCACATGGGCTACGTTCACACTGTCAGTTTTTGGGATTGACAGCCGCATTTTCTTTACAGGTGTGAGTCTTGAAATGTCCCGTTCACACAGCAGCTTACAGTTGTGTTTAGAATACTGTCTGTATGAACGTGCAACGGGAGTCAAGCCTGTATTCCTTACCAGTAACCATAGCGACAGTGACCAAAGTAAAATCAAAGATGGCGACGTCCCTAAAACTCAAAGTCTTATCACTTTCTGACACGACAAGTGTCCAATCGAGCTGCGAGTTCATCCATCAAATCTTCATTAACCGGCAGCAGCTTTTAAATTTGGGTGGAGAGCGGAGCATTTGAATCGCGTGCAGAACACAAAACTGACGGGAGCGGCTCCGGTGGAAAACTAACTGGATCTAAAACTTTCAGATGACACAGATCATTTCTCCATCACTGTAAGTTACCGAAACCACACATGAAAACACGCAACACACACGTCTTGCAGTGTATGACGTGACAGACAACTAGTTGTCCAGTCCTGTTCCGTTCACACAGCGCGTGTGTTCGGAGAATGCGGTTGTGAATCCTGAAAATTTACAGGTGTGAGTTCGGTTACAGAATGTAGTTGTCACGCCTGTAACTGTGTGCGAACTGTGTGCGAACGTAACCGTATTAAGGACTCAAATACAGGACTGACAACCGTATTCTGCTGCTGTGTGAACGTGGCCATGGACTATTTTAACAATGTCTTACTACCTTTCTGGGCCTTGAACGTGTCAAGTTACATAGCTGTCTATGGAGGGTCAGAAAGCTCTCGAATCTCATCAAAAATATCTTAATTTGTGTTCCACCGGTGAGCGAAGGTCTTAGGGGGTTGGAACGACATGAGGGTGAGTAATTAATGACAGAATTTAAATTTTTTGGGTGAACTATCCCTTTAAGACACTAGCGTGAAGTACAATGAAGTATCATAGTATTTGAAAAATATACCATGTTTTTGAAACACTACAATGAATTATAATGAAGTATAATAGTACTATAAAAATATACTGTTTTTAGACACTAGCTTGAAGTACAATGAACTATCATAGTATTATGAAAAAATTGACATGTTGTTTTATACACTATAGTGTGTAGTACAGTAAAAAAAAAACTACAGCATTATAAAAATATTATGATGTTCTACCAAATGCCACAGAATATGAATATAGTCAAAAGACAATGTCAAACTGTATGTAAGGGATGTATCACAATATGACTGATTTGCTTTATGTAATTTTTAAATAATTCCGGTTTACTTGCTACTACAAGGCAGAAGGAAGCTATTTCCTGGAAATGTGCAAGACTTCCAATTCTTTGCTGCTATTAAATAACTAGAGGGATAACAAAGTGCAGTAAATGGTAAAACTGTTTGCATTACAAACCATTGTGTTTATGATTATGATAATATATGATTAATTGAACTGGTAAAATAACTGGAAGCAGCTGAGACCAGAAGCCTCACTTTTTCAAGTTACAAATGGTGGATAGACCTGGAAATATAGTATGCACAGAGACTATACTTTCATTCATTTATTTTTGTTCATAATGAAAAAGATTTGTAAATGAACAGTATTTTCATTTATAGGTGAACTATTCCTTTAAGCAGCAATAGAGTCAA
Organism: Sinocyclocheilus anshuiensis; assembly: GCF_001515605.1. NCBI lineage: Eukaryota > Metazoa > Chordata > Actinopteri > Cypriniformes > Cyprinidae > Sinocyclocheilus > Sinocyclocheilus anshuiensis. The sequence continues at coordinate 100,305 of NW_015544172.1, forward strand.
GTCACATTGGTTTTGCTGCAGAAGAAACAACCCCTTCAGAACAGGCCATTGATCTCGCTGAAAGAAGCGTGTGTCTTTTCTTTGATTTCCCTCACAACACCATCCGTGAATGGGAGATCCATTTGTCCGTTGTCATGGGGATGGCATACACTATCACCACCACAATGCCGGGACACCTTTGTCTCAAGAATTCATGTCCTTATCTGGCTGTCAGGTTAATGCAAACCAAGAGCTTTTCATTATACACACGCTTTACAAGTGGCGTTCAAAACTCATTTCAAGTGAAAATGACCCTCCCGCTCTAATGTCCTCTAGAATGCAGCTGATTCTGCCTCCGTAAGCATCATTTCAATCTGTTACAGCTAACTAAGGCGCAGGCGCTCAAATTAACGTGTGAATTTTATCGCCAGATAAGAATCAGCTTGTTTTTCCTGCGTATGTTAATTAATTTGGGACTGACTGCTGAGTTCACAGCTTAATAAATTTATTCATGAGAACATCATTTAAACGGATCCCATTTAAACTTGATTAAAAGTGGCTATACAACTGCTCTTTTCTATTCCCAGTGGACATACAATATTCACCGGCTCAGTAAAATAATGCTTACGGTGTGTCATCCCGTGAAACTCATTTTAAAAGATAAGAGGAAGTTCACGAAGGCTCTGCTCTTATCGTATAAACATATTTCAGTCATTTTAGGGAGATGTGCTTTGAAAGTAAATGCATATAATCGGAGGTGTCATGCATCTATTTTTTTCCTCCGTCCTGTATACACTTTTCTTTTCATAAACCAAGTATAATTGCATTGAAAAATATATGGTGTAGAAACAATTTTTACTCAGAAATTGCTAGTAAATTTTATAATTAATTACAAAGAAGCGGCAAGTAACACACTGAATTGAATGTGAAATTGAGAAGAAGAAAGACTGAAATAGAATTTTCTTGTAAAAAAATAAATAATTTTAGTATTATCAACAACTTAAAAAAAAAAAACATTTTTTACAGCGGGTTTTACAGTTGATACACTTATTTCATTTAATGTACACTGTAAAAAAAAGTCCCGTAAAAACAAAAAAACGTTTGTAACAAACAAAAAACGTAAAATTAAAGTAAAATATCGTAATCGAAACAAGGAAAAATCTGTAAAATCACATTTTTTTCTGTAAAACCTTTCATGAAAATGTCTGTAAAATTATTGTTTTTGCACTTTTTATATATTTTACTGTAAAACTGTAATTTTACGGTTTTTGTTTGGCAGCCGTAGTTGCCAGTCATTTGACCGTTTTTTATGATTTTTTTTTTTACAGTGTAACAATAAAATAAGTAATTAATAAATCCCCCTTCAAACTGACAAATACAGACATATTCAGTAAATAATTTTTAAATGCTTTTTATTGAATTTAAGATGATTTTCTTAATTAATCTGTATATCGAGTTTAAAAAATCCACTGGAAACGGATAGATAAAAACAATTTGCTTTAAAAATGTTATGAAATGCTTTATAAAAATGCAATTTAAATGTTGCATTTAAACTGATTTTTTAATGGTTTATTTATTGTGACATTTAACTACAATATAAACATGAATTAAATAAACAGTTTTAAATGTCTATTTATTTGTCAGCTGGATTGGTTTTAATTTTCATTTCTGAATTAATACATTGATCATTTATTTCTTCATTTTATTTTTAAATCTCTCCCTGCCAGAGTATTATAAAGTATTTATTTATTTATTTATTTATTGTTACCACTAGCAGTGTTGATCACATTCAAAAAACCTTTATGACCCCCAGAATATTTTGCTGTATGAATATGAAAAAAAAATATATATATATATATATATATATATATTATTATTTTCTTTATCACCACTTGAATGTTAGTAAGTTCCATAAACAACAACAAACAAACAAACAAAAAAAATACATAAATAAATAAAGGGAAAAAATTGTGAATATTACATTTTATTTGTTTGTTTGTATTTATTGATTTATTTTATTATTTATTAATTTATTTGTAAAGACTTCATGGAATCCTTTTTAATGTAAAAGACTAGCTCTGACATTTTCATAATCACTTTTTTGTTAGGCTTTCAAAAAACCTAATGCAACTTGAGAAAAAGTTTCTAAAAAAACACACAAAAAAAAGATCATGAAAGTGATTTTGAAGAATGTGCAACTCATTCGGTTGCAGAGTCTGAATAGTAATGATACGTTTGCATGTTTTAAAAAGCAAACAAAAACCCTGGTTTAAAATCCTGGCGTACATACAGTAACTCAGCAGTGACCAGACGTGTGACATTCCAGTCATTTTACCAGTATGTGAACTCACATAAACCTTTGGCCTGATCTTTTCACACATAATAAGTTGTGTGAGAAAATGCACTGGAAGGTATTCCCAATGTTATTTCCGTAAGACAGCTCACTTTAAGGTTTTACAACTGTGGCCGCCTCTCACTTGACACTCACTTGTGTCGTGAGTATGTGAGTTTTCAAATAACTGTAGTACCTCAATTTGACAACTGACTGAATCACTCAAGTCTGAAATAACCCGCATAATGCTTGATGTATGATATGAAAGATGTCAACCTACTGACATTCACTGTTACCTCTCAGGAAGACGGTGCTGAATAGAGCTGCTAGCGTGCCTAAAACAACTTTAATACAAAATGATGAGACAAGTCATTCTTCCGTGCAGTGTATTCTCAAAGGGCAAACAATCTTCTGCATACATAATTTAGCTTGAAGGACAGCTATTCAAAGAGTGTCATACTGAGAAAAGAGAGAGCCAAAGCAAAATGCATCTCTTGATCTGAGGGTGCTTTTATTAAACTACCTATTAAGTGAATGAGAGCTTTCTTTTAGACACTTGCAGCAAGAGACACCAGAAGAAAGTTTGCTAATTCAAGTTCAGTGAATCAGTTCAGTGAACAGCTTCTGTTGAGATGAATTGCAATAGCTATATGCACATACATATTACAGACCTTCCTGTTTGGGATGGCTCAGTTTTGAGGTTGTTGTATTTCTCATGAATATTAGCATCTGCATCTTTCTTTTGTCCATATTTATATCCAATTTGTTATCCCTCCATACTCTGCAAAGGGAATGAGATGTTAAATCCTCTTGACATTTAATGCCTGTATCTGATATTAGGATATGGAATATCAATAAGAACTTTAGACTAATTGCTATATTAGCTGCAACAAGGACTGATAAAATGAAATCACATTTCACAATCACTGCAGCCAGCGATCGGAGAACATGCCCATCTAGAGAGATGCATCCATAAATCTTAGTGCTTACAATTGATGGGTATGTTATTTATTTATTTATTTATTTGGTATCCAATTGCATTTTATATTATTCAGTGTCTGTTCTCCCAAGCTGTCTTTTCAAAGCACATTTGGTCACACTGAAGTCATATGGGATGTTTGATTGGATGGAGAGTCAAAAAAAGTTAATAATTACAATAATTATTATATAATTGGAACATTTTTATAACATATTATAGAATTTATAGCATTATTATTTATACAATTTATTTATTTTATGTATTTGATTATTTATTTGTAACTATTTAAATTTGTAACTATTTAAACTATTTAAAATGCAATTACAATTGTTTAATATTTTTGAAAGAAGTCTCTTATGCTCATTAAGGCTGCATTTATTAGATTACAAATACAGTTAAAACAGTAATATTGTGAAATATTATTACAATTTAAAATACCTGTTTTCTATTTGAATATATATTCAAATGTAATTTATTCCTGTGATGGTAAAGCTGAGTTTCCAGCATCATTACTCCAGACTTCAGTGTCACATGATCCTTGAGAAATCATTTTAATATGCTGATTTGCTGCTCAAGAAACATTTATTTTTATTATCAATGTCGAAAAAACAGTTGTTCTGCTTAATAGAAAGAAAGAAAGAAAGAAAGAAAGAAAGAAAAATACTTTTATTCAGCAAGGACACATTAAATTGATCAAAAGTGACAGTAAAGACATTAAATTTCTATTAATCAAAGAATCCTGAAAAACATCTTTATCAGGGCTCTACAGTGCGACCATTTGCATTTGCGACTGAAAACTACTGCGTGCGACTATGAAAAGTTTTTTAGGAGCACCAGTGCGACTGACCCGATCATCATCATACTTGTGATTGCACTCAGGGGAGCTTCAAAGGTTTCTACGTGTTTTTGCAGCGAAAATAGTTTAAAACAAAGACACAGCGCATCTCCATTAAAACACAGCGGTGTTTCATTTATGAATGAAAGGGGTTTTTTAAACTAATCTAGTGAGTCAGTGATTCATGATTACCCATTCATAAAGACAGTCA
>NW_015544172.1:105141-144337 GCF_001515605.1 Sinocyclocheilus anshuiensis
AAACATCCCAGTTCTTGCATGGCCAGCATACTCACCGGACATGTCACCCATTGAGCATGTTTGGGATGCTCTTGATCGGCGTATACGACAGCGTGTTCCAGTTCCTGCCAATATCCAGCAACTTCGCACAGCCATTGAAGAGGAGTGGACCAACATTCCACAGGCCACAATCAACAACCTGATCAACTCTATCAACTCTATGAAGGAGATGTGTTGCACTGCGTGAGGCAAATGGTGCTCACACCAGATACTGACTGGTTTTCGGACCCCCCAATACAGTAAAACTGCACATTTTAGAGTGGCCTTTTATTGTGGCCAGCCTAAGGCGCACCTGTGCAATAATCATGCTGTCTAATCAGCATCTTGATATGCCACACCTGTGAGGTGGATGGATTATCTCGGCAAAGGAGAAGTGCTCACTAACACAGATTTAGACAGATTTGTGAACAATATTTGAGAGAAATAGGCCTTTTGTGTACATAGAAAAAGTCTTAGATCTTTGAGTTCAGCTAATGAAAAATGGGGGCAAAAACAAAAGTGTTGCGTTTATAATTTTGTTCAGTGTATAAAAACAAATAAAGTCATGTGAAAATAATTATCGCAATTACAATGCGCAGTTAAAAATAATATTATATAATATTATATATAACATTTTTTAAAATGCAAATAGACTTCCATACAAAACATGCATCATCAGAAGAAAATTGTCGTTATTTGTTCAGTCCTGTAATGTTTGATGAATAGGGTGACTGTTCAACCCCTCAAAGTGCATTTACTCTGGAAATAAGAAAATAGTCGTACACAAGTGAAACTGAGAGGACAATTGAGAGTGACACGGTTTAATCAATGTTCATCTAAAAACCTGCAAGCCCGTATTCAGCGGCACATCTGTCATAAGTGTCACGAGGACGTTTTGCAACAATGATTGCACTGATGATGATGGGGTACAATGACACAGGGCAGAACTGAGACATATATACGATAGAGGAAATAAACAGAGATGGATTCCATTACAGATAATCATGTCATTTCCAGAACTGTCAACATCTTAATCGCACATCTCAAGAAAGGGATGTGAGATTCTCTCTGCATCAGCTCCTCCTTCAGGTTCAGCTCAGCTGTGGAAATAACCTCTCAGTCTCTCACCATACAGTAGTAATGCTAAGTGTAATTGTAAATGACAGTACTGCACATTAAAATCCCTTGATATATTTGGGCTCTGATGACATATTAACTCACATGCTTGAACCACACACTGATCCACACTGAAATCTATAACAACTCAGTTGTCTTGTTTTTGCTGCTATTCTTGTACCGCTATCATAGAGGTATCGTTTCTGAGCCACACTGCAATAAGGCTTCCATTCCAGTCTTTATATTACCAAAGCTCTTCTACATATCTAAAATATTGTTTTGCATTATATTTAAACACTACCATCCAAAAGTTGGGGTCAGTAAAATTTGTCGTGTTTTTAAAAGGAGTTTCTTTCTTTTGCTCACCAAGGCTGCATTTTGATCCAAAATACAGAAAAAACGTCTCTAGGTTACGTATGTAACCATGGTTCCCCGAGGGAACGAGACGCTGCGTCGAAGTTGCTTTGGGGAACGCCCTTGCGTGACCGCGTTCTGAAGCACGTGTCAAATCAGTCCAATGGAGTAGTGAGACGTCACGAGCGGGGTGACGTAAGCACCAGAAAGTATAAAAGCGCATCCGGCAGAGCGCAAACCAGCTTCGATGAAGTAGCGCCTGGAGGGATGCAGGGAGTATGAGTGACTGGCCTTCTCTTACTCTCGTGACTGTCATGAGGATTGAATCGATTCGAGCAGGAGACAGATGTGCCTGCATCGAGGTTGAGTCCCACACCACGCCTAAATAAGTGGTTCTCTGTAGTGGAGAAAGAACACTCTTCTTGGCGTTTAGTCTTAACCCCAGCTCTCTCATATGGGCGAGGACGACATCCCCCGATCTTTCTGTGGAGGGGTGCGGGTTGCAACGCTCTGTTTTTGAGACTGGCGATATGAGGAGCTTGATGGCTTGGGCTGCTCCCGCTCAGCAGCCCCACCCCTGAGCAGGTCAGCCTGGTATGCTTGTAACACTGCCATGGTGTGCAAACATGCGCCAGCCTGACCTACCGCCGTATAAGCTTTCCCAACCAGACTCGATGTAAGCCTAACGGGCCTGGTGGGAAGCTTCAGGGCCTTCAGGGACGATGCTCAGCATGGAGATCGGGGAAAACTGGAAGGCCCCCGTCGTGAAGGCTGTGATCTGGATTCAGAAAACGCTCGTCTAATTATTTTTAGGACGAGCGTCCTGTTTCTAGGCTGGCCAAACGATATTTTATTTTGGCGAATGCACGAAACACACCCCATAATCACGAATCACACCTCATACGCGAGGGACTGTGGTGGCGAGTCCACAGTCTCCTCTGTCTCGACACTCATCACATCCACCTCCAGTAAATAGACAGACACATACACAGAGCGCTACTGAAGAGCAGAAGCTGGTTTGCGCTCTGCCGGATGCGCTTTTATACTTTCTGGTGCTTACGTCACCCCGCTCGTGACGTCTCGCTACTCCATTGGACTGATTTGACACGTGCTTCAGAACGCGGTCACGCAAGGGCGTTCCCCAAAGCGACTTCGTCGGAGCTCGAGTTCCTGAAGGGGAAACAGTAGTATTGTGAAATATTATTACAATTTAAAATAACAGTTTATCTATGTAGATATTTTAAAATGTAATTTATTCCTTTGATGGGAAAAGCTGAATTTTCAGCATCATTACTCCACTCTAATATGCTGATTTGATGTTCAAGAAATACTTAAAACCTAGTATAGTTTGCTATGTGACAATTTTTCAGGATTTCTTGATGAATAAAAACTTCAGAAAAGCATTTAGTAAAGCATTCATAATGTTACAAAAACATTTCTGTCACTTTTGATCAATTTAATGTGTTCTTGCTGAATAAAATATGAATAATTCCAAACTTCTTTTTATGCCAGTGAGTTAAAGGGTTTAGTTCACCCAAAAATGAAAATTCTGTCATTAATTACTCACCCTCGTGTTGTTCGAAACCCATAAGACCTTCGTTCATCTTCGGAACACAATTTAAGATATTTTTGATGAAATATGAGGGCTCTCTGACCCTCCCATAGACAGCAAGGTAACTACCAAGTACAAGGTCCAGAAAAGTACCAAGATGATAGACAAAGTAGTCCGTGTGACATCAGTGGTTCAACTGTAAAGTTACGAAGCTACGAGAATACTTTTGTGCACAAAGAAAACAAAAATAACGACTTTATTCCACATTTTCATCTCTACTGCGTCACTTTGGACGCGCATTCACGACAGTATCAAGACGCGAGCGTGTGGCGGCGCCGGCGCTGACCCAGATCCGGCATGATGATGTCATTACGCCGGATCTGGGTCAGCGCCGCCACACGCTCGCGTCTTTGTTTAATTAATTATTTCTTAATTATTATTTATTATTATTATTATACGTTTTGTATTTAATACTATATATTATTCTTTATTAGTAGGCCCAGAATCTAAGGACTTATTTTCACATTTTCTAGCTATTGACTTTTGGAGGAAATCCTGTGAAATGGATTTAAATAGGTGAAATGTGTCTTAATGGTAGATGAAAGCATGAATCATATTCTCCAAAAAATATTTAATAAGCAAACGTGATTTTATAGAAAAAACACCAATTCTGTGCGATCCTGCTTGTTATTCTTTTGATTCAGTAATTTTACTGTATTTCCCTAATTAGTCCTCAGGTCCGTATAGTTTCTCTATCTGCCTCGTTAGTTCTGTGTATTTCTACAGACATACACTAGATTATGCCTGTCTGTTGTAGGTGATATGGTTCTTGCAAGTCGTGAAGAAATTAGAAATATGCAAAATTCAGCAACAGACCTCGAATAAGTTCAGAGAACAGATGGCAGACTGCAAGAGATGGTATTTAAGAGGCTATCATTACTTGGAAGAGCACCAGAGAAGAGTGTGTGGAATGTGAGAGAGGGTCAACACAGCTGCACAACTCTGAAATTCTGGTAGCTTGCAAAACATCCCAAAGAAAGAAGAAAGAAAGGATGACCAGTGAGTGGGAGTGAATTTGTTATTCATTATGGTTTCTTTCATGTCCTATCAGCCCACACAGCGGGAAATGCTGCTTATGAACTGAGCTTCACATTTTAAGGTATACATTGATTGAACCCCAAGAGTGCCATAGTTACAAGACAAAAAAAAAAAAAGATTCCAAAATGCTGAGTGCCCTCCTTTGAATATAAGGAGCTTAAATTGCTGAAAGTAATATTGGAAGTATGGTCTGCATGTTTAAAAAGAAAGGATGCTCTGGCCTGTTGTGTGTTTCCAGCATCTTGAAGGTGTCCTGAAGACATCATAAATACAAAAACACTTCTCCTGACAATACATAAGCATTTTTATAAGTGCAGAGAATCCAGTGTGTCCTTTGAATGATTTATGAAAAATTGCACAAAGGGTTGGGCGATATATCAAATATTCACAATGTATTTTGCTGCAATATAAAATTAAGCAAAAATTAACATTGAGAATAATTTATAACATGTAGGCCTAACTCGCAATACAAGAGTGTTTTAATAACATCTCTTGAGTTGTTAAGTTTGATTAATTTTCTTGAATCTGTTCAAACTATGTGTTCAGTGACTAATTGGACATCTCCATGTGGCATGTTTTATGTTTTAGTAAAATGTTAAATTTTTATATAAATATTACTGTGTTTTGTTATATTAGTGTAAAAAATGCATGTGATTTAGTTGCATTCCGTCTTGTATTCATTGAATAATTTGCCTTGAATATTTTAACCAATATTATATTTAATATTATTTAGCAATAAATATAAACATATAGCCCTAACCAATTAATATAATAATAATAATACATTTCATAATACATTTAATGATAATATAGAACTAAATGAAAAGACACGATCAGTTAACGGATTTGCAAAACTGGTATAGATAAAAATGTTTTATCCATATCTGATAATCCTAGGTTGCTATGGTCAAGCAGGTTTGTTTACACATGTATACAAATATGTTGTTCATAAGAAGTCATATCCACGAGAAATGGATGTTGCTCCCTCAACATAGGATCTCGTGGCCACGACATAAAGATGTCTTTACCTCGACAAAATGAAAATGACCACAACATATTATCACGTTCCCATGAGTTAATATGACGTTCCCACAAATTAATATCTCGTGGCCATGACACATGAACACGTTCCCACGAGTTGATATGTCGTGGTCACGACAAAACTAAGTGAACCAAACATGTCCCCTCCCAGTCACCGTACAAGACAGTTCAAAGCAGAACCATATGGATTAGCCGCTACACTGCTGCTCTGTTAAGTGATTTCTTGAAACTTGCCTCATCTTTCATTATATGACAGGGAGTTTTCTTCCACTCCCCCGCACCCATCAATCCATCACAGAACCTCCTTTACAACATTTACAGGGGTATTTACTGGTGCATTCAAAGCATTGGCTTGCATTGAAGCTCAAGGCTAGACCATTCTCCGTAAGCCTTTGACGAAAGCTTTAAGAGAAGCTGTATCAATACTATTGGCATCTGTCAAAGACAGAAGGACATACATTGTAGAGAAGATGTCAAGCGTCAAGATACAACAGACTCAAGGTTTAAAACGAGACAATGCTGTGAAGAGCTAGGTAAGTCAATGAGAGCTAATAGCTAGCACTTTCAGTCTGATTAGATTTACCCATTGGAAAGTCATTACACTAGAAGCTGTGGCTCCAGGGTTTCCCCGCAACCTTTTACAAGAGTGCATCAATTATACATAGCAGTCGTTTGTCAAATTGATTTGAAAAAAATAGATGTTTTGTTTGCACCTCTGTCTTTTCCTTATGTCTCGAAAATGGTAAGTGATGTCTGTATTAGTGAATTTTAGATTAAGCGCCTCATTTAGAATAACATTCTGAGTGGTGATGAAATATTCAGTAAAGCATGTCGAGGCTCATTATTGATCATATTAGGAATTGTTAAAGGAAAATGAGGAGGCTAAAGGTTGTCTTCATTAGCATCATTAATTGAAAACAGTCAGAGCATGACACACAAAGGACTGAATTTAATCAAGTACATCGATGGATTCCTCTTTGACATTCAGGGAATCCGCAGTAGGGTTGTCAGGACTTTGAATAAGTGGTGTAATTTGTAGACCAAGCATTCAGTGGAGCATATCTCTGCATCATGACATATCATTTGTGGGCCTCTTGACATTATTTTTCTGTGGTTTTCCTCTGCATTTATGGATCAGCGGTCATTTCTATTGAAGCGAATGCGATTGGCTTAGCTCCCAAAATCTTAAAAACCTTGGAGCTTGTACAACCAAAATTTTTATAGCCCAGTCAATAAAGTCTCCGGGGTATCGACATTGTGGAGATGAGCCCAGGACCGACCCGAGAGGAGCTCTTTGTAGCCAGTGCCAATCACTTTATCATTTGCCATGGCAGTCAAACACATACTGACCCCTGAAGCTCAGCAACATTACCGTTTAATTTTATTCGCCACATTTTAAACAGCCAAGATTCATCGGGATAAATCAATGCTTATAAACTGCTAACTTTAGATCGTATTTAAAAGGTGCTGTCAGCACCTCTCATTCACATTCCTTGACAGTTGCACACTTACTTAGAGGTTTGGAGCTGGTATGCCATGACTAGAGTGATAAATAAGAAATAAACTGTGTAAAAAGAAACGCTGGAAACAAAAACACAGAGCATTTCCATTTCATTAGTATGGAGCACTCAAAGGGACATGGTGATGGTAAAAAAAAAATGAGATAGAAGGAAAAATCAAATTTCAATGCTTTTGTATTCTCTCGGAAAACTTTTAAATGGTCCTAAGAACTTTTATGATGGAATGGGTGAAAGGAACAAATACATGTTTTTGAACAAATTCAGTGCTTTTTCGAGGAAAAGTTTTGCGCGAGAATGCAAATGTTTTGCGAGCAAACACAAATGCAATAGTTTTGCGAGAGAACGCAAAGTTTCTTGGAAGAACGCAATACTTTTATATTACTGTAATGTGTTTTGCAAGCAAATGCAAAGTTTCTCAGATGAAAACCATTGGAATATTTTTTTCCCCATCACCAAGGGTAGCGTGCTAGTATGAGGTTCCAAATTCTGCAAGTCGCTTGTTTTATTCCTAAATAATTCTGTTTTGAACTAATAAAATGAATGATTCAGTGACTCATAATACAGTCACTTGTCACCTCCTACTTATGTTATAATAATATCAGCAGTGTTGGGACATGTAAATTTAACACTAGAACCGCCAGGGGTCGCTGTATACCTAAAACCGCCAGCGGGTAAATTTTACCCACGCACATGACAGCTGTTTCTGAATGGCTAAATAACATATTATTTCACTGTATTATGCTACTGTCGTCACAAAGAAGTGTCTAGAGTCATGAAATTAAACTTTTTTTATACAGGCTACACTAGTCACTTTTCATAAAGGTCAATATTAAGCTAAACAAGCCTGCACTGACAACGAGAATTAGAAGGAAGTAAATACATATTTAGGTGGTGTAACAGGCTATTATAATACAATGTCATTAATCAATATATTAAGATAACCTATGTTATTTAAATTACTAAAATAGCCTATAGACAATAAATTTATAATTTGAATTATACAAGAAGAACACCAATAAACTTCGGGTAATTAAAAAAAAAAGTTTTATTCATTAGCCTACATCAGATCTAATTTTTTTTCTTCAGGAAACAGGCAGACTAGAATAAATAGCAACACAGAAGCTAACAATAAACGATAGAAATGGCAAAAAATAAATAAATAAGTAATCCAAATTTTGAACAATTATGAGTAACATTAGGATAAAACGTCTAAATATGATATATTGATCGCCGTCAGATGCTTTACTGATCCTCACCATCAGACTCTCCATCGCTCATGGCATTTAGTGCTTCTTATACCTCTTCAGCATTCATAAATCGCCATAAATTGCCTATTTTGTCTTCATTTATGAAGCTGATAACCGCTAATTCAGTGAGTGAAAGGCGTTGCCTAGCAATGTAATATGTTAAAGGGGTCATATGATGCTATTTTAAAGATCATTATTTTGTTTATTTGGTGTAACAGAATATGTTGACATGCTTTAATGTTCAAAAAACACATTATTTTTCAAATACTGTACATTATTGTAGGTCCTCTATGCCCCGCCTCTCTCAAACACGTCGTTTTCAACAAAGCCCCCTCCTTTGACAAGCGCAGTCTGCTCTGATTGGCCAGCTGACCCAGTGCATTGTGATTGGCCGAACACCACAAGCACGTGTCGGAAATGTAACGCCCCTTACCATAATCGCCAGCTTCAAGCTTTCAAAGTAAATATCAAGACCTTCGTTTATCTTCGGAACACAAATTAAGATATTTTTGATGAAATGTGAGAGCTGTCTGACCCTGCATAGACAGCAATGCAACAGTAATGTTCCCAGACCGAGAAACGAAGTAAGGACATCGGTAAAACAGTTCATGTGACATCAGTGGCTCAACTTCAATTTTGCAAAGCTACGAGAATACTTTTTGTACTTTTTAAATAAAAATAACAATTTATTTAACAATTCTTCTCCCCCGAGTTACGTCTTTTGCCATTTTGGAGAGTACCCAAGAACGTAATCAATGCAATCAGCGTTGTTTACGTTTGATGTATTTTTACGTTTAATGTATTTATTATATTAATGCTTTTTTTTTTTTCATTTAGTTGCTTAGGTAACATTTCTAATTTTTATGTCTGATATTTATATTTTATTTTATTTCAGCTTTTATTTTAGCTTTATTTATAGCTAAGAAAAACAACACAAAAGCTACATAACATAAACAACAAAAATCAATTTAACTAAACTATTGCAGCTCCATAATATTTTTACTAATGCCATGTAACATTTCAAAACTGGCATTCTGCCTGAATATGTATTATTCTTTTGAACTTTTGTCTCTATGAAGCAAGCTCATTAATCTATATAAAGCTTTACAATGCCACTCTCCACAAGGACAGTGTCTTTCACCTGGAACGGCAAGCACCATATATTTCTATTGCTCTTCAGCAGATCATCTGACTCAGGTAATAACAATATCTACATTGGGTGATCCCTTCAGCATTTTCCCAGTCATAATGACAGGAATTGGTCCCATGCTTAAGAATTAACCCAAACTGTGGAGCGCGTATTGATGATGCGGCACAGCAAACTGTCCCACTTCAAGGTGCATCAGGCACGATAATGTACAAAGTGGCAGATCGATATGGCTTGGCAGCGCTTGCTCTTTGCAGTGTACATAATGTGATGTGTACTCAATCAATAGCCTCTCTTGGTTGACAGACAGACTGGTGTGGCCCAGGTCATTTTTCTCAACCACAGCGAAGAAATACAGGAAATTACATGACTGTCCCTGGTGACAGGTGGCTGAACGGAAGTTAGAGTCCCAGTGGAAGAACATATTCATAGGGCTGGATGGAAGAAGTGACAGGTGATTAAAACCTTGGGACCATAAAGCAAGTAGATGTTTCATGCTTTAGCGGGTTTGGCTGGAGTTTTTCACCAAGTCTTTCCTATTGAACATCTTTACATGGAAAGATCTGGGTTGAGAAAAGATAGCATGTTCAAAGCTGCTTGCTCAGCTCTTGCTTTGGCTGGGGGCTGGGGGAGGGGCGGACCTCCCATAAGTAAACCCCAACCATAAAGCCCCAAAAAAATGAACTTGGGGGGTCCCCTGTTTTTTCAAAATTATAATACTTGAAATATGAAATAAAAATGAAAATTAAATGAAAAGTGCTGATTGCTGTAATAAATTTAGACCTGCTCATGTCACATTATATGTGATGTGAGCAAATGAGCAAATTTTCAAAAACTTATTTTTATTTTTAAATGGTGTATGAGTTGTTGGAATTGGACAAAAACTGACTGAGCTACACCTGTTTGAAGTCGATAGAGTCAGCAAACTCAATTTTGAGAAAAATAGCAACGTTGCATCTTTTTCTCCAATTCTTTTCTTAAATAATCATTACTATGTTAATAATCACAATATAGCTATTTTTTATTTTATCTTTGTTGTTATGATTAAAAACAGATGTAAAAAAGAACAAATATAAGAAAGAAACAAGTGTATATTGTATTACTTTTTTCATTTTGCATCTAAACAAAAGCATTCAAGTAAGAAAACAAATAATCAAATGTAAAAATCCCTTTATTGTGTTACAAAAGCAGTTCAATCAAGTGCAGCGAATGATTCCCTCTTTTCTTTTATTGTTTGATTAACATTAATGAGACAGACGGCCTATATTATGACTTACTGTAATGCACGGATCTAATATAATGTTACACATCCAATGTTTTTCCCCAACAGTTCCCCAAACGTTCACTTAAGACATAACAGATTATGTTTGTGAATACTTAAATACGAGAAGCAAGAAGCGAGTGGAGAAAAGGTACTCCTCTCATAAAACGTACAAATAAAGATAATTTTAGATGTTTAATTCTTATTTGGAGCATTGGGATCACTAGACAAGGGCTTAATTAACTAATTTTTGTGAAAACCTCAAATTTGACATTTTTCACTTTTTTAACTTTATAGCTCAAAATTAGACTGTACGCATTCTGACTCATTTTGCCAGCAAGGGTCATATATTTCTTTTTACGTGTTTTTACTGTGTTGCGCATTTTAACCAATCACTCATGATTCTGTTCAATTTATGAACAGCCATTATGAACGGCCAATCAGAGGCGTCATCACTGAAACCTCAGAGTTTTGTTCGGGGCGCGCACGTGCTAAATGAATTCTAACTGAAACTCGCAAATTTTACTATTTGGTTTAATTTTGCACTTTTGTCTAAAGTAAAAATGTAAATGAAAATAAAATGTTATGTTCATTTACAAAAAAATTATTTTTTCTCAGACAAAAATTACTTAAAATAAAAATGTATATGAAAATGTTTGAACGTAGAATGGTTCATATAGAATAATATGTAGAATATTTCACTTAAAGGTGTAATGTGTAATATTTAGGAGGATATATTGACAGAAATGCAATATAATATACATAACTAGGTTTTCAGAGGTGTATAAAGACCTTACATAATGAACTGTTATATTTTTATTACCTTTGAATGAGCAATTTCTATCTACATACACCGCGGGTCCCCTTACATGGAAGTCGCCACCATGTTTCTACAGTAGCCCTAAACGGACAAAGCTCTACAAAAGCGCGTTTCGTCATAATGTTGTCCTTGCGAATAAACACTGACACAATGATGAACAAGTAACAATATTATTCTCAATAACTTCGGTTTATTGAGTAATTAAGTAAATATGAAGAGTTCAGATGCAAACGCCTCTGAGTACGTCTGACGTTTTTCTTTAAAATTAGCATTTCTTTCTGGCTACTATGTATAGGCTTCTATGCAAGTACTGGTACTTCAGAATGGGTTGAGGCTGGGATTTAACGCATTTGAAGTGAAAGTATGAACATATACTATGTGTGGAGAGCATTCACTCAGTATCATTATCAAATTTTTGACCAAGATAGCTTTTAGAGGCTTTTGCATTGGAACTCTTCATATAATTCCTTAATTTACCTTTGTAAAGAAACATCTGCTGTCTCAGACGACGTCATCTTAGTCCTGTGTCGGCTACCGTAGCTTCTCTAAAGGGAGGGGTGAGTGGTGGACTGAGCCGTTGGTTGCAATTCGCAACCTCACCGCTAGATGGCACTACGATTTACACACTGCACTTTTAATTTTGCACAAATATTTTATTTATTTTTGCACTGACTTTCATTATATTCAAATTTCATTTTACTTAGACAAAATTTACATTTTGGGTCAAGCAAAGGTTTTTATTGAGACTAAAGTTGCAATTAAAAACCTTCGTTAACATTGTCTTCTGCAATTTTGTTAACATTGCCCCAATGCCAGGTCTTTTCAGAGGCATGATTCCCTTTTTGTTACACTTATCTTTGCACCACAGGACAAAACATTTAATCCCAAAGCTCATGTAACATATTTTATAGATTTATTGGAAGCTGCTGGATGAGCTTTTGTAACAGACAAAACAACCACATGCAATGTGTGTCCTCCTAGGCAATGACGTTAATGGACAGGCAGAAGCGAGCAACCTTGCAAGCTGTTCCTGGGTCAGAAAGCGAGGACCATAGGGTCCTTCCTAAAGGGATTATCCCAATGAAGCCGCGAAGCATACATGGATGCGCATCGTAACTTATCTCTTTAACAACTCCCACTTAATTTAAGTTAATGCAGGCCACTTCTAAAGGATTCACGGAAATAAGGTCAGACACTGTGATCCGTATTCATTTGACCCCACTTTCTGTAATGTTGCCTGTGGGTATGTGATTTCCAATGCAGCTCCTGCTGTTTGGGAGGTGCAAGCATGTGACTGATTGATAGAAAGAGTTAGGGCAGGAGGTTAAATAAAATTTATGACTTTTGTAGCTAAATTAATTCCACAACACAGTGTGTATGGACAAGTACATGCAGTGCAGATAAAGGACACGTCGCTATTGCTGTAATCCGGAACGGGATTGAAGTTGTTCAGGAGAGTAGCTGTGAGATGGCACTCAGTGTCCTCGGAACACCATGACTTCACACTTCTTCAGAAAATCCATGCTTGACTGATGGGACATGCTGCTAATAGGTTTCTACCGAGTGCTCATTATAATACTTCCTGAACCACAAGTGCTCTTGCTATACAAAATGTAGAACAGCGGGAACTCTGTGGACTGAGATAAAACACATTAGCTCATTTCATGGCCAGATCTTTGGTCTTGAGCATGCTTTATATTATGGTTTAACCATGTATGCCGTCGGCTTGTAATATTGGACGGATTCAGTGTTTTAAACAAGCGGGCACTTAAGCCGCTCCCTTTATGACATCACTATCACTTTCTGCACATATGCAGTATCATTTGCATTAATGGTGCAAGAACCATAGTAGAAATCAACACAGAAGAGACAAAAGGAATGATGAGCCCCTTTTGTGGGACCAAAGCAAATTAAAGGGGTCATATGATGCGATTTCAAGTTTTCCTTTCTCTTTGGAGTGTTACAAGCTCTTGGTGCATAAAGAAGATCTGTAAAGTTGCAAAGACTAAAGTCTCAAATCCAAAGAGATATTCTTTATAAAAGTTAAGAGTCAGCCACACCTACCTAAAACGGCTCGTTCTAACACGCCCCCACATATCTACCTCACTATGTGGAAAGATTTGCATAACACCGCCCAAATGTTCACGCAAAGAAAGAAGGCGTAACTTTTATTCTCGCTGTAGTATTGTTGACGCTGCAGCCATGTCATGAAGACGCTGTGTGCTTCGTTGTGAAAGCGAAACTACTTTGTTTGGTCTTCCAAAAGAGGACGATACCTCGCTTTTTCAGACCGATGAGCTTTGTAAAAATCGACGCGTTTCAGAAAGGCGGGGCATAGAGGAGAAACAATAATGTACAGTATGTGGAAAATAATGTTTTTTTAACTTTAAACCGCATAAACACATTTCATTACACCAAATACACAAAATAATGTTCTTTTTAGCAGCATCATATGACCCCTTTAAAATATCCTGTACACTACTGTTAAAAAGTTTTAAAAAGTTCAAAACTGTTTTCTATTTTTATATATTTAAAAATATATATATTTCTGTGATGCAAAACTGATTTTTAGCAGCCATTACTCCAGTCTTTAGTGTCACATGATCCTTCAGAAATCTTTACTGTCACTTTTGATTAATTTAATGCATCCTTGCTGAATAAAAGTATTAATTCCTTTAAAATAAAAAATCTTACTGAACCAATATTTTGAACAGTAGTGATGAAAATATTTATTTTATTTCAAGGCCCAGGACTGTCAATAGAATAAAATAATCATTATTAAAGGCATAGTTCAACTAAAAATTAACTCTTTTGTTACCCATGTTTTTTTTTTTCAAAATATATTTTTATGTTCAACAGAAGAAAGAAAGTCATACAGGAAACTCATTGGAACAACTTGTGGTCGACTAAATGATGACAGCCTTTTTCATTTTTGGGTGAACTGTCTCTTTAATCAGTCACACTTTATATCAAGGTCCAATTCTCGCTATTAACAAACCATTAACTACGACTTTGCCTCAATAAACTCCTAATTTGCTGCCTATTAATAGTTAGTAAGGTAGTTGTTAAATGTAGGTATTGGGTGGGATTAGGGATGTAAAACATGGTCATGCAGAATATGTGCTTTATAAATACTAATAAACATCCAATATGTTATTAATAGGCATGCTAATAAGCAACTAATTAATAGTGAGAACTGGTCCCTATACTAAAGTGTTACCCTTTAATCTTATGATTTCCAACCATTCTGTAGAAAGCAGATTGAAACAATATACATATTGATTGAAATAAATATATTTAATTAATGTTAAACACATTTACTTTGACTACCCAGACCCCCTATAGCATCCAAAATAATATTTTCCACATACTATTTTAATACAGTGACTATTTAAAGGTCACTTTTAAAGGTTATTTACCATGTTGTACAGTATATGTTCTCAGCTTAATATTTTTAATTGGTCTTTATACTTACATTTAAAGAATGATTCTCTTCTTACACATTCATACCATCTTACTAAAATACCTCATAAGTTGAAATATCTAAATTGAAACTTGCTGTTGATTCCATTAGTAACACAGCCACAATTTCCGTGTAATCCTGACAGAATTCTACAAAGGAAAGGAGAGTGTTCGCTCATCTGACACGTCAAGGTCAGAGAAACTTATGCACCCTTCAGAATCACCTGAACTGTGCTAGAGATGATTGAGAGACGTCTCTCCTCATAAATATCAATCCTACTCTCATTTATAAAAGGCTCTAGGTCTGTAATGGAAGATTTGATTCATTAGCCCTAATATTCCTGGAGACCTTCTCTCGACCGCAATCAGAATAATAGTCACCTTTTATCCGCTGCTATTTTGACCTCTAGAGATTAATTAGACATTTATCGAATATTGTTTTGCGTTAGCAGAGTTAAAACAGGAAATAAATGGGTAACACTTTATTTTAATGTGTCCTTGTCACAAGTTACATGTATAATAAATTTAAATTAAATTAAATTAAATAATTTTTTTTAATTAAATTAAATTAAAATTAATTAAATTAAATTTACATGTATAATAACAATAAATATAATATAATATAATATAATATAATATAATATAAATAATATCGTATGCGGTTTTACATTGGCCAGGAATCAATATTTGTAAAGGAAGATAAATTAGATATATGAGACACTTAAGTAACTGATTTAGCATTTCAAATTATGCAAAAGGAACCAGAAATTCTAGTGATGTTTAATCATATATGGCATTATTTGAATGTGCTGCTTGTTCGGTAGCTGAGCTCTTGGGAGTTTTTGTTTGTACATCATCACAATCTCACAAAACATCTGAAGATGCAGGAGATTACAAAGCAATACTAGATAAAGAACATTATCGTAGTACATCAGGTGGCATGTCCATGTGACAAGTTACGTATGACCAAATCCCTCTTTTACTGGATTGCCAGACAATAAAGAATGGAACAATCATTGAGGGAACAAAGAATTTGCCAGGTCTTTAAAAAAGCAAGATATCTTTTTTTTAACAGGTGACCAATGGTGCATGTTGAATGAACTATTCCCAGCAGATAGGGTGCAGTGAGAAATACATGGGTGAAGGCATGGCTGTTGTCTTCGACCTGCTCAGATTGGAAAAGCTCAACCTGCAGTTGGTCAATAGTGGCAGGAAGGTCTGCTCACGCTTGATCCTCCCACTCATTCATTTACTGAAGCTAGTTATGGGTAGAGAGCTGTCACTTCATGCTCTTGTTTGATATTCATGCCATATGCTCGCTCATTCATTGAGGTCCCCTTCAACACAGGTAATCAAAGAAAATGGGATGCTATTTTTGTACTGGTTTTATTTATGCCCTTATTTTTATGGTTTTTGATCCCACCTACGACACACAAACAAAACACGCACGAAATCTGACTCCTCTAATCATAACAAAATGGATTTACTGTGTTCTTATGTTATCAAATTTTCCAGAGCTGTTCTAGGACCAATTTATCTTGATGCTTGAGATACACAAGAAGAGGCATGCAAAAGAAAGTTTAGTGATTGCTTTTGAGGATGTAAAGGCTAAAATCAAGACAAATAATGTTAGAATATTTTTAAACTTTAATCTTGTTGCCAACAATATTTAATTGCAAAGCAAATGGATCAATAAATTACTTAAAACTAATCCAATTTTTGTAGAAAATTAAATAGAAAGTAATATTAACTTTCTATTTAATTGTCCACTAAAATAGATTTGCCTTTCATTTTAATGTATCCTTAAAAACATTATTTTAAGAAAATAAGATTGTGTGTGTGTGTGTGTGTGTGTGTGTGTGTGTGTGTGTGTGTCTGTGTAAAGAGAGAGACAGAAAGGCTTTGCGCTCATGCTTTCATTGCATAAGAAAGTACACAATTTAACTAAACATATTGTTGCAAGTTTATCTTTAGCACTGCACAAAATCTTTTGTTAATTTTTGCATAATGAACCAAGAAAAATCATAATGACTTACGCATTTTTTTTCTTTCTCTTGCAGATATTGGCCATCATATCCATTCTGTTCATCGTTCTTTCAACTGTTGCACTTTCCCTGAACACCTTGCCTGAACTCCAAGTGACAGATGAATTTGGCCAGGCCAATGACAATCCTCAACTCGCTCACGTTGAAGCCGTGTGTATTGCATGGTTTACAATGGAGTATCTCCTGCGCTTCCTGTCATCTCCAAACAAGTGGAAATTCTTCAAAGGGCCACTAAATGTCATTGACTTATTAGCTATATTACCCTACTATGTCACTATTTTTCTGACCGAGTCGAACAAAAGCGTGCTGCAGTTCCAGAACGTGAGGAGGGTGGTGCAGATATTCCGTATCATGAGAATATTGAGGATTCTGAAGTTGGCAAGACATTCAACAGGACTGCAGTCTCTTGGATTCACCCTCAGGCGCAGCTACAATGAGCTCGGCTTACTCATATTGTTTTTAGCCATGGGAATCATGATATTCTCAAGTTTGGTCTTCTTTGCAGAGAAGGATGAGGATGCAACCAAATTTACCAGCATCCCAGCTTCGTTTTGGTGGGCTACAATCACCATGACTACAGTGGGCTATGGAGATATTTACCCACAGACTCTGCTTGGCAAAATAGTCGGAGGACTTTGCTGCATTGCTGGTGTGTTGGTCATTGCCTTACCCATCCCTATTATTGTGAATAACTTCTCCGAGTTCTACAAGGAGCAGAAACGACAGGAGAAAGCCATCAAGAGAAGAGAGGCCTTAGAACGAGCCAAGAGAAATGGCAGCATTGTTTCAATGAACCTGAAAGATGCCTTCGCACGAAGTATGGAGCTAATGGACGTCGCCGTGGACAAAGGTGATGATAAACGGCCAATGGACAACCACCTTTCTCCGAGCCGGTGGGGTGTTCCACAGCGCACATCCTCGGATACCAGCCTCAGATCCTTTGACAAGAAATTTCCCGACAGCGACCCAAACGGCTCACGGGAATACGTGAGAACGCTGAGTCCACAGCATCTGAATGCTCAGAAACTGGCTGAAATGTATAACCAGATGACAAAGACACAGTCCTTCTCGGATCTCAACACAATCAACAGCACACAACCTGCAGCTGTGTCAAACCATGAGGTAGAGTTGGAGATGAAGGAAGTCCCAATGGCCACCGAACGGCAACCCAAGGAAAGAGCATTTTCTGACTGAGTCGAACAAAAGTGTGCTGCAGTTCCAGAATGTGAGGAGGGTGGTACAGATATTCCGCATCATGAGAATATTGAGGATTCTGAAGTTGGCAAGACATTCAACAGGACTGCAGTCTCTTGGATTCACCCTCAGGCGCAGCTACAATGAGCTCGGCTTACTCATATTGTTTTTAGCCATGGGAATCATGATATTCTCAAGTTTGGTCTTCTTTGCAGAGAAGGATGAGGATGCAACCAAATTTACCAGCATCCCAGCTTCGTTTTGGTGGGCTACAATCACCATGACCACAGTGGGCTATGGAGATATTTACCCACAGACTCTGCTTGGCAAAATAATCGGAGGACTTTGCTGCATTGCTGGTGTGTTGGTCATTGCCTTACCCATCCCTATTATTGTGAATAACTTCTCCGAGTTCTACAAGGAGCAGAAACGACAGGAGAAAGCCATCAAGAGAAGAGAGGCCTTAGAACGAGCCAAGAGAAATGGCAGCATTGTTTCAATGAACCTGAAAGATGCCTTCGCACGAAGTATGGAGCTAATGGACGTCGCCGTGGACAAAGGTGATGATAAACGGCCAATGGACAACCACCTTTCTCCGAGCCGGTGGGGTGTTCCACAGCGCACATCCTCGGATACCAGCCTCAGATCCTTTGACAAGAAATTTCCCGACAGCGACCCAAACGGCTCACGGGAATACGTGAGAACGCTGAGTCCACAGCATCTGAATGCTCAGAAACTGGCTGAAATGTATAACCAGATGACAAAGACACAGTCCTTCTCGGATCTCAACACAATCAACAGCACACAACCTGCAGCTGTGTCAAACCATGAGGTAGAGTTGGAGATGAAGGAAGTCCCAATGGCCACCGAACGGCAACCCAAGGAAAGAGCAATCACCGATGTCAGGAGCATATCGAGTGTTGACAGCTTTGCGAGCTGCACTGCTGAGTTTGGACAGGGTGAGAAGGCATCCACCCCTTCTTATACAGCAGAGCAGATTCAGCAAAGGCAATCGAAAGTACCTCCGAAACTTCACCTCGGCCAGCTAACACCCTCTGACATGAGTCCGGAGGAGAACTCTGAGACTCTCAACCGAGACATCGACAAGTCACCCGATGGGGAGAACTTCAACGAGGTCATAGAGAACATCAGAAGCTCCATTCGAGGCACAAATCCAATGAAGACAAAGGGCCTCAAAGTCAACTTCATCGAAACGCCAGAGGACGCTCCTCTGACACCGCCCAACACATCTTCTCCACAGGATGTCAACAACAGTCTTCTGGAAGACGACTCCCCGGAGGGAGAGTGCTCTCCTCTTTGTTCAGATTCGGAAATGCTGGGTAGTATCCCAGTGAAAGGCTTGGTTCTTTCTCCGAAGATGCTAGCCGGTGGATACCATCCTGGGGAGACGGCACTGCTTCTGGGGAACCTGGAGGAACAGGATTACCATGAGGAACAGAACCAAACGGAAGTGGCTTCTGCAGCCATCTCCTCACCCAAACTAGCAGCACAGAACTGCACTCAAGTGGTAGTCGGTGGTAATGGGGAGGAAAAGCCAGACTCTAACCAAAGTGAACACAAGGTAGAGAACCACATGTTTACGCCGGAGATCCATCTAATGCCAGGGGATGGCAATCACTCGCCATCTTGCGAAACCGGTATGTGACTGTGGCTTGACATTCTGACAGAGTGGAGCGCACTGGTGGAGAAAGGGGCACTCAGATGTGGTCTGAAAGATATTTTTGCATGGCATGAAAAGTCCCTTGTAATTGTGTCATTGTCAATAACACAAAAGAGACTGCAGTTTCTTGCAGACGAGACCTGGAGGATGCGGGTGCAAACGAGAGGCTTGTTTAGAATGTATTTACCCAACAATGAGGACACTGTTGACCTACCTGTAGATTTTACCTTTTCACTTGTTTATTATTTTTTAGAGACAGTCGGAACCATAGGGGGACAGATCTACAAGAGCATGCATATTAACAAAGCTGTTTTACGGTGCTTAGTTTGCTGAGAGCACTCCACGGTAAATATAGAGACTACAGCAATGACAATGCACATAGCCACAGAGGGTATAATAGATGTCAAAAGGGTTTTTGTTAGCCTTTTTTCCGTTTTAAAGAGGGAATTTTCATCAAAGACTGTGAAAAGTAGCGACGTATTGAAACATATCATGACTTTCTGTAGAAATGCAATGTGTACATTATGCAGATGTGTTTGTGTTTTAGGAATGGTCTACGATGTCACATATTTATTTGGGGGGTTTATTTTGTTTTATTTTTATTTTTTGGTTGGGTACTCAAATTAGCAGCATCAAAATCTCGATTTAATGACCAGATGAATTGCACCACTTTTTTCTTGATATCAGCGTTGCATATACACCTGTAGTTGCCAAATGAGAATAGCAATCGGATAATATACAGTAGCTGTAAATGCAAATTATATATTGACTATTATGTATCGCCATAGCGAGCGATACCTGGATAAAGTTAGATGTCAACTTTCAAAAAAAAGTTTTAGGTTTAAACATATATTATACAAACACATGAGTACAGCGGGTATGTATGTCTTAGCTTATCTTTACATACTCAAATATTCAATAGCACAGCAAACAGTCAGTTTAAGAAAAACTAGTCTACATAGTGGTATTAGACTAATTAGTGTTATCAAATTAGTGGTTCTGGTCATTCAAACCTACAAATGTTCTTCACATATTTCCCTGTTAAAACTAAATAAAACAGTCCTCTTAGTAATGCTATATTTACTTCTCAAAAGGACCAAAACACAAACTATGTTTTCATTTACACACAGACATCAAACTTAATAATTTTCTTCATTTGACGAGAGTACAGTAGTGTAAATGCCACTACAGTTTTAATTTTTCACATGAGTGGTTTCATTATTATTCATATTTCACCATATCTGTATCATTCAGATGCCTGACCTTTGAGTCATTTCTTAACAAAAACTCACATTTGTCTGGTTTTACAGAGTATTCAAGAATAGTTTGTTCTCTTTTGAGTTATGCATTACCATCTGGCCGACATGTTTTTCCTGTCACATGAGAGAATATCCATTTTGTGTTGCCTTTATTCCAAGATTGCTGGAAATGTGTGTATATTACTTGCTTTGGCATGGCAGTTGGCTGATTGTTCAAAATGTACATTGTGTTTGGAGAAATCACACAATCTGAATGGGCTGAACGAGGATTGTGAAAAAGACGAGGAGGAGGAGGAGGAACTCAAGACTTCAGCTGGCTCTGGTGGTTACGCTATGGTGGAAAGTGCAATACAGCATACTGCAATCTATGCAGGCCAAGAATTGTGGCACTTTATTTACAGTCTAATGGATTTGTAAGTGTACAGGCAGAGACTTCAATTGTATTTTTCAGATGATATATCTTTAATATTTGAAATATCAGTGTTACCACTCAAAAATAAAAAAGATTTGATATTTTACAAAAATACTTCACTCCGGTTATACTCTTCAAATAAGATTCTTCTGACAAATTAGACCAGGAGGGTCTTTTATAAATGTCTACAAACAGGTTCATTGAAATATGAAAAACAAACTCTTGAAATGATTTGATGGGCTCATAAAAAGTATTTTTGTTTTATCAATTAATGCTGACAGTGGTTCTATTTTTTCTAAACCAAAATTCTGCACAACAACAATTTCCTGCCATATGGAGTTTGAAATGATGCGTGCCTCTTCATAAACATTTATGAGAAGGCAACAAATCAGTTGGCTTTATTCATATAGCACTGTACAGAAAATTATACTTTTTATAGGGGGAAAAAAATCAGGTCTTTAAGTAATAGATAAGCGTAATATTAAGTTCTCAGGTTTTCTACGACACTAATCTTCTGATATGGTGGATGTCTATGTTTTCTTCATTTAAAAAACGCATCATCTTGTTTCTTTTGTTGTCGCTGTTTTTTAAAGAACGTCGTCACATGCCTGTTTCTGTTTTGATAGACTGTTGAATAATGGCCCATCTCATGCATTCCCACAGGATGGTCAGCTTCCCTGCTGTGTGTTATATGCCTCATATACAGTGGCCCCAAAAATATTTGGACAAAATGTATGATATTTTTTACAAAATATCAAATTAAGTAGAATTTATTTTACAGATACATAGCACAAGCACACTTTTTAAAGCAAAACATTTTTCAAAAATAAGAGACACTTTTTGGTTGTCAAATATTAATGTACAGTATAAACTGGTAGGAAAAAGTATTCAAAATGACTCAATTACTTTGAATAATAAAGAAAACTACTGTTAGTTTTGAAAAAAAAAAACCTTGCAAATGCTACTTAGTGTGATATTTTGTATGAAATTTAAGTGTCCAAATATTATATGGCGATGCTGTATATAAATATTGAAGGTTAAGTCATCAGTGAATGAAGTTTTGTAACAAATTTTGTGCCTGGCTAGCACCGCCTGTAGGCAACTCTGTTATGGTAAATGAATGGACTTTGTTTTTAGAGTGAAATATTTTTTCAGCATGTTAAAGCTGCTACAATGTACTCAGTACCACATACACAGCAACAACTGTTTAAAAGAAATACTTCACCAAAAAATGAAAATTCTTTCATCATTTACTCGCCTCCAAACCTGTATGACTTTCTTTCTTCTGTGGAACATAGTTGATATTTTGTCATACAATGAAAGTCAGTGGGGTTCAGTGTTGTTTTGGGCTGCACTGACTTTGATTATATGGACAAAAACGGTCTTCAAAATATCTAAACATATAAAGAAAGTATGAGCATGAGTAAATAAGGACAGACTTTTCATTTTTGAGTGAACTGTCCCTTTAAGTGATGCCAGCACAAGCAAAACGAAATATGATATAATGAAACGTCTCATGTCTTATAAGTTCTTGCATATGCTCAAAAATACAATTTCAGAGCCCTGATCATTTGAACAGCTCATAAGATAAAAGTTATTTATAACTGGTATCCCAGTATTTTTATCTGTCAATGGCAGGTTCTCATGCGCATTTTTGTGGCATTTCAAAATTACAGTTTTAACTATTGCACAAATGAAAGATTCACACCATTTAGCACCTGTTGAATAAAGGCAAATGAGTGGGGCTCAAAGTCGGTACTGTTAAACTCTTTTGTTTTCTTCAAAACTCACTCCAGGCAATCAACTGCTTATTGATCTGTAGCATGTCATCATATGACTATAGAAGCATCTCCCATTAGCCTTTATGGGAGCAGTAGATGCAAAGGGATTTGGGTCTGTGTGACTTGTGTGTAAATGGTAAAATGAACTCTAACAGCTGATGGACTGTGAACAAGCATGCTTCTCATCACATGATCATTTGTGATATATATCGTCATGGCAAGCGTGTAGTTTTATTTTTTTTGTTTGAAAGCGAGGTTAAATATGAGTGTGTCATCCCATGTGTCATAGCCTGTTCTCCCATGCATCCTTGCTACATTGTATTTCTTCCTCTCACGTCTTCTGCCTCTTTTCTGTTTTTGTTTAAATGATGTTATCTTGTATCTCAATGTCCGTAGACACCTTTAAGCTGCAGACTGTTTCTGCACATATCAGCATCTTTGAATGCATGTAGTAATCTGTATAATTATGTGATCACAGAACACTTTGTCATGGTACATGTATGTCAATATTTCTGTAAAATAAACTGCATTGTCTATGTTAAGTCTACTAGCATATGCAGGATAACAAATAAATGTGTAAATAACTCACTTGTGTTCTGCAACTTCCATCTCCTGCCTTTATTCAACCCTTTTCCTCTTCATAGTACACAAGAGCTAGACATTAAAAAATGGCAAAAATTAATTAAACACATTCAAAACAAGAATCCTGAAAAGAAGTAAATTACAATTTTCACAAAAAGATTAACGGTTTTCAACACTGATCATAAGAAATGTTTCTTGAGCCCCAAATCAGAATATTAAAAAGATTTCTGAAAGATCACACTGAAGATTGGACTTTGCCATCATTGAAATAAATGAAACAAATAAATTTGTAATAATAACAAAATAAATTTGTGACCCTGGACCACAAAACTAGTCATAATGGTCCATTTTTTTAAATTTGAAGATTTATACACCTTCTCAAAGCTGAATAAACAAGCTTTCCATTGATGTATGGTTTGTTATGATAGGATAATATTTGGCCGAGATAAATATTTGAAAATCTGGAATCTGAGGGTGCAAAAAATCAAACTATTGAGAAAATCGCCTTTAAAGTTGTCCAAATTAAGTTCTTAGCAATGCATATTACTAATCAAAAATTAAGTTTTAATATATTCACAGTAGGAAATTTACAAAATATCTTTATGGAACATGATCTTTACTTAATGTCCTAATGATTTTTGGCATAAAAGAAAAATCTATAATTTTGACACATACAATGTATTTTTGGCTATTGCTACAAATATACCCCAGCGACTTAAGACTGGTTTTGTGCTCCAGGGTCACATTTTAAAATGTATTGAAAAACAAAAAATAATTATAATAGTATTTCATAATATTATAAATTGTACTGTATTTCTGATCAAATAAATGCAGCCTTGATGAAAAAAAGAGACTTCTGTTAAAAAATCGTACAGACCCAAAGTTTTGAAAGGTAGTGTACCTGCGGCTCTTCAAGTGTCTCTTCTGTCCTCACTCTTGGGTGTATTTCCGGTTGAACATAGAGAAAACAAGAGATAATAAACATGTTTACATGATTGGCATGTAATCAAACTTAATATCTTGTGCGGTTTCACAGCCTGAGACAAAAGCAGGAATGTTTTTCTAGTTCAATAACTTTGTCAATCCAAAATTAATAAAAAAAAGGTGGTATTATACATGATAAACTAGCTTCTTGCCATATTAAGACCCCCTGGCCATCAAACACGGCCTATATATTCCACTCTCACGGGTGCTTTTCCAGTCGATACAGTAGGCTATATATTTTTTTTTTTTTTAAAGTCCAAAGTGTAGAATTACTTACATACAAAAATGATTTTATTGCTATTTTTTTATAAATACAAAATTATTTATTCTATAAAATAACAATTTTAATAGTAGTTTTGAAGCAACGTTATGCTCAGTACCTTGCTCTGTATATTTTGTCAAAAATGCATTTATCATCAAAATCTAACAAAATTTGGCGTAATTACAGAAGAGAATTCCACACACAGCCACACAACTTTGGTTTTCATCCTTATCTGAGCAAATTCCATCCCTAATGCCAGGGTTCACTAGCAAACGTGTTCATGGGTTGAACTAGTGTGGCACCTATTTTCTACACAATCTTTGAGAGCGTGAACAGGAAAATATAGCCTCATTTATTATCTATCTTTGTGTATCTTTGTGTTTGTAGATCATTTTAATTGCAGACTTGCTTCTATTCTAATTTTTTTTTTTTATTATGTTTTCCTCTGAAAGCAATATCTCAACCATTTGAAGTAAATCCTCAAGTTAAAGTTCATTCAGGGATTTTATAGATTAGCCATTAAGATTCTGCTTTTAATGTAGTTTATATGCTTGTCTAAAATATTTATGTATATAATAGAGTGTATACAGGTCAATCCTGTCAGGTAGAACTTAAAGAGCATTGAAAATGCTTATGTTGTCATTTATATGAAAGGAAATATAAGTGTATTAATTTGGTTAATATAAATAAGTGTATTATCTACATGGGTATAATATAATTAACATGATATAACTAACAGGTTGGAAATAAGAAGATAAACTTATGAAACTTACATGATGGTCAATTCTTCTAGGCCTATATTTTGTATATTTTAAACATGTTTAAAAATATCGATTTCTACCAGTTCCAATTTCTTTAATTTCATCAGACCAGGATGTAATATTTTAGATTCAAACAAACCACCTAAGTTACACAATTAATCACATAATTCATCAAATCCAAGGCTTCTGCTGTACTTTCCCCACCAAAATAATGATTTGTTTCATGTTGGAGCTAGGCCTACGTTACCTGCGGAAATGGCAAACGTCCTTCGGACACAGCAAAATCAGCTCAACGCAAAATATTTAAAAAAAAATAATAATATGTAAAATACGCCTCGTTGTTGACGTAGTTGTGAGATTTTGAGAAAAGCTTTTATTCAGTTCCACCATAAAACGTTCCTATTGTTGTTTCCTCCGCGCCGGCAGGTGGCGCTGCGGCCAGACTGGCTCATAAACTCCGCCAGCAGAACAGTCAGCGCTCGGCGGGAACGTTTGTTTTCAACATAAACAAGAAGATGGAGGGGTCGTCGAATGATATAATATCCAGCACGACTGATAAAATCAATTTAACTGAAGTCGAGGGTGTTGTCCAGTCATGGGTGATCGATTATTACTTCGCGGCGCTATGTCGGCTCTTCAGAGACAGATCTGCGCTGGAGTTTCGTAAAACTTTGAAACTATTTGAAAGTAATGTGTTTTTAGTGTAATAAATATATTTTTATTATAATAATTAATGCTAACTTAGATGCTTTTATTTATTTTTAATCGTACTGCAGATGTTGTGTGTACTGTATTCTCATTTGTTGTCTTGTTTATTCCACAGGTATAGTGGATGATCTTGAGTCGTGTTCCCACAGGTCAGAGCACCCCACTCAGAGAACGATCTGCTGCTTCCTTGCCAGAGTGATGGACGGGGAAAACCTGGGTAATGTCAACACATTATTAGCCATGTATATTTACATGTGCCAGATCATGTCTTTTCGTTTAAGAACCTTGCTTAGCTTTACAGTTAATTGAAATAATAGCTAGACATTTAACATCTACAGTGTAACTCCATGACGCAGTGCTGTCACGGTCCTGAAAAACCTGGAAAAATCCTGGAAATTTGAATGATTCTTTTAATTCAAAGCAAGAAACCACAGTTGAATAGAGTAAAAACGTTAAACTGATAGAAATCACCATCAGTCCACAATTTAATAATTAATAATAATTTATGCATTTAGCAGAGGACTTACAGTGCATTCAGGCTATACATATTTTACCAGTATGTGTGTTCCCTGGGAATTGAACTCACAACCTTTTGCACTGCTAACACAATGAAAGTGACGTGACATGTGGCCAAGTATGGTGACCCATACTCGGAATTAGTGCTCTGCATTTAACCCATCCAAAGTGCACACACACAGCAGTGAACACACACACACCATGAACACACACCCGGAGCAGTGGGCAGCCATTTTTTGCTGCGGCGCCCGGGGAGCAGTTGAGGGTTCGGTGCCTTGCTCAAGGGCACCTCAGTCGTGGTATTGAAGGTGGGATGCTCTACCACTTAGCCACAGGAACACAGGAATTTATTCATCACATTACATTCAGACATTAGTTTTGTATTGCAATTTTCTTGAATTATGTATACGTATGCAAATAAGCATTCTCTAATTAAACAGGCACACATTTGCGTGAATTTCCAGAACAGTGAATAAAGCCAGGTTCAAAATTCTTGATTCATTTTGACATATTGATATATGAGTTAAGTGTTTTTACAGAAGGGATTTTGGATCTTTTTCTATCAGCATTTAAATCAGAAAATGCTGTCAACGGCCAGAAAAAAAGAAAAAAAAAATTTACAATGTTTTTAGGATTTTTTTTTATACAAACCAGGAGATATATAAGCAAACCCCTCTGTTAAAACCTTAAGAATATAAAGAGGAATTGGAGGTGCTACTGAAGCGAAGTTTTATAACTCATGAGAGAGAGAAAAAAACTTGCCTTGTATGTAAAACACTGTGAAAACCTGATGACGGCTATAAATTCATAAACACACTTGTTGTAAAATGATGGCATTTTTTGAAGAACCTTTCTGATTTGTTTTCTCATTTTTTAACTCATTCTTACACTATCACAAGTCTTTTACAACTTTGATGAAGCCTCATCTAGATAGAGCATGAGATTTTGCAAGAGTACTGTACGGTATATCACGAAAACCAAATTCATTTTTTTAAGATGCAAAGACAAATGTAAACAAACGATTCAGTGACCGTTCAGTCAGCTAATCCATCATGTCAAAATCTGTCTTGTGTTGTGTATTTCAGAAGTCCGTTATGATCATGTTTCTCAAATCACTCCCTTGATGTCAGCGTTGCCGATTTGGGAGTCGTTAAAGAAAGTATCTGATTCAGACTTGCATGCTAAGATCAAGACGCTACTGATTGTTCAGGTATTTATGTTTGAGAGTGACAGGTGTTTCACATTGTAGAGTTTGAATGGGATTCAGTCCTGACAATTCTGTTTTTATTTTGTGTCCAAGTCTGTTGCTGTGTGTGTGAAGAAAGGACATTCAAAGTTGGCAAATGAAACCCTGCAGTGGCTGGAAAAAGAGACTGAGTTACCAGCGGTGCGTATTTATTTACCTGTTACAGTTTAACATGCTTTTTCATACAATGCAGCAAATTAACATCATTTTTTCCAAACAGAAACTACAAGGAAAGCTGACCACCATTGTGAGTAAGAAGGACACGTATGATCAGCTCCTGATGAACTTCACTTTCGACCAGCTTTTGGAGAACATTGACACATTCCTCAACACATTCAGCCAGGGACGTTCCTCCGTTTTCTTATTCGAAGTATGAGGACTTTTTTTGTCATGCTTACCAAAAAACGAATCCACCTTACATCCTGTGGGAAAGTCCTAATGGGCTTCATTGACTGGGGTTTCAATGTGTTCACCGTATTTGCCTAAAGATCTCTTAGAATTGTGGTGTTTTCCTGAGGGTATGGGATGGAAATTGTGCAATTAGCTTCCCCCTCAATACTCAATAACCACCTAATAAAGGTAAAGACAAGATGTTGAGCTCTTAAGAGCAGATTTGCTTGCCACTAATGGTTTACTTTGTGATTTATAAACTGTGTATTTTGCTGCATATTACAAGAAATGCAATGAAGTGCCTCACCCTTTTTTTTTGGTGTATGTTTGTTTTAGGCAGCATTAAAAGTGGTTCAAGCCCGTCATGAGAGATCTGAGAAAACCTCATCTGAACAGGATGGAAGTGAAAGGACTCCATCCAGCACAGAGTCAAACAAACCAGAAGAGTAAAAGCATCTCTTTCATCTATACAATTTTAAACTGCAGTTGTCTGTTAATAAAATTAATTCACATTTTATTTATTTGGTTCTGGTCATTTATAAATTGAATAAAACTCTTTTTCTAAAGTAAAATCTTAAATTGTGAATTTTTTTATTTAATATGCATTTTAACTGAATAAAATATTTTAAATATAAATTAATTATTTATTTGGTGTTGGTGTTTCCACACAGAAATGAGGAACAGGTGGATCCACTGGTGCTAAATATCAGGTGAGGGCCTTGAAAGTGATTTCAACAGCGACATACCCTTACACTATATGAACATTAACAGTCACCTGACTAACACCTGACACTAATCATCAGTGATTTATAATTCTCAAGTGAAGCTGACCTCAATTACATTACCTTATTGTTTTTTTATCTCTCAAATTACTTGATTTAGTTGTCTTAATGCTAATTGCTTTCATTGAAAACAAATTCATGAAATTGAAATAATTCTGTCTCTCTCACAGACCCAAAAGGAAACTTTTTTCAAAGCAAATTCATGACGTATGGAAACCTGAAACTGCCAAGAAAGAGCGAACCACGCGCAAGAGAACCTCCATTTACAGTACGTTCTCATTTACTGTATATTCTTTTACTGAATCATTGTTAAAAGGATAGTCAACTAAAAATGTGCTCACTCGTGTTTTTCCATGAGAAAAATACTTCACATACTGTAGATCTTCTCAATTCTTATAACCGCACATTTTTATAAATGTGTACCATAAACTTCTTTAAAATTCTGTTTTTGGGTTCCACAGAAATAACATCATACACGTTTAGAACAACTCTTTAAAAACTCTATGAACATGAAGTTCCTAATATAAATCTCTAATCATTAATAAATGCTGTTTTATGCACACAGAAATTTCCAGAAGTAGTGTCTGTTCAGATTTACAAAGCAATGTTAGTGTGACAAGCCAGTCCAGAAGGGTGAGTTACTCTAAAGGTGGACATCTTCACTGTGTGTGTGAGTGTGTGAGTGTGTGAGTGTGTGTGAGAGTGTGTATACCTGTTTTTCTATTCTGGTGGGGACTTAAACCTGAATACACACAGACTCATGGGGACTCGAGTCACGGTGGGGACCTAAATTGAGGTCCCCACGGGTAAACAAGCTAATAAATCACACAGAATTAAGTTTTTTGAAAATCTAAAAATGCATAAAGTTTCCTGTAAGGGGTAGGTTTAGGTGTAGGGTTGGTGTAGGGCAATAGAATATATGGTCTGTACAGTAGAAAAACCATTATGCCTATGGAGAGTCCCCACAAGGATAGCAAACCAGACGTGTGTGTGTGTGTGTGTGTGTGTGTGTATGTTTACAGTACAAGCATTCGTACGCATAATAACAGCATCAATGTTTGTTCCTTTCAGAAATGGACCGCAGAAGAAGACAGGAAGCTGAAAGCAGGTGTGAGGAAGTATGGGGAGGGCAAATGGAGAATGATCCTGAATGACTTTGAGTTTGACAACCGCACCGGTGTTAATCTGAAGGACAGATGGAGAATCCTGAAGAAAATAGAAGACTATTGAGCTGCCGGCGGCTTCTGCTTTTAGTATTTAAAGAGCTTTAGAGTTGAAGTTTTCAGTATTTAAGCTGTTTTCAGTCACTTTTTGAAAGTGTATTCCTTCTTTCTTTTTTTTCGGTTAAGTTTACGTAATGCATTTATTCACACAAGTGTTTCAGAGTTCAGTGAATAATTCCATTGTTATGCATGTAATTTCACGAAATATGTTTGGAATTCAGGAGCGCCGTTTTGTAAATTAAAAGTAAAAACTATTTAGCAGAAGTATCACTGCTGGAAAAACAGCTTTAGAAGCTTTCTGTTGCTGTTTGTTTGAACTGTAAGACCAACATTTGTCCAGTAGAGGATGCAAGTGAGTTTGCAAGTTTTTTTGCCTTAAATCTGTTCCTAGAGATTTTCACAGGGGGAAAAAAAACTAATTTGAAGCTACAACTGTAAAAACTAAAGAACTTTTAATAAATGTATGTGAAAGTGGGACATGTTCATTTGTGGATTTTAACAAGGGAGTGAAGAATCATCTTAGGTGGGTTTAAATGAAAATTAAGCTGTGCACATGTGGACAGGAGCAGTGCTGTAGTCTCTGTACTTTCCTCCATGTTCCTCTGCAGCGAGGGCTTCCCACTGCCTGCCAGTGTAGAAGCTCATCCCTGCCAAGACAAGAAGAGTCTACCATCAGATAGCACGTAGGGCTGTGCGATATTGAAAAAAAATGCGATAACTCATTAAATAATTCGATATGCGATACGATAATGCTTAAAGTGCCACATGCTCAGATGAAACAGTTTCACTCAGCTGTTGCTGAGTCAGTTCTGTGAACTTCTATATCTATCTTGTCATATATATATGGTTATTTGTATGTATGTACCAAGAGTTCCTGTAAAACCACAACAAATTCCTTGTGTTTGCTGCAGCGAGGGCTTCCCACTGCCTGCCAGTGTAGAAGCTCATCCCTGCCAAGACAAGAAGAGTCTACCATCAGATAGCACGTAGGGCTGTGCGATATTGAAAAAAAATGCGATAACTCATTAAATAATTCGATATGCGATACGATAATGCTTAAAGTGCCACATACTCAGATGAAACAGTTTTACTCAGCTGTTGCTGAGTCAGTTCTGTGAACTTTTATAACTATCTTGTGTCATATGGTTATTGGTATGTATGTATGTATCAAGAGCTCCTGTAAAACCACAACAAATTCCTTGTGTTTGCACACACTTAAGTGGTGAATACAGCGCATTTTGATTCTGATTCTAGTAAGAAAGCACCCCTACAACAACTTCTGAAAGTGAAGGGTAGTGTTTTACTCTAGCATTACATAAAAATGTCCTTTTAACATTAGTGTAATCATTTTAACATGAGTTTAGGAACTGAATAATAAAATGGAAAAATAAAACTGCTTAGTATTTACTCTGAATTCAATATGCTCTGATTCTTATTTAAGCTACAAAAGTTATTTAGGTAAGAGCAGTGAGTGATTTTCTCGTCTTTTGTTCATGGCCCCAAATATTGCAAGCTGTGGCGATATGTACGTTTGCGATATTTCGATATATTGCACAGCCCTAGATGGCAGGTACAAAAACCTTATTTTACATTATGAGTTTTGTGATTTACATTTCATTTGCATTGTGTTTGATTTCTTTCCATGATATTTAAAGGATTCTGGCATGAAATGCTTGACTTGTCTTGCAATGGCTAGTTTTATAGTTTATACCATTTAAAAGATCTAGGTCTTTATTTTTTTTTTTATTGTTTTTGCGTTTTTGAAAGAAGTCTCTTATGCTCACCAAGGCTGCATTTATTTGATCAGAAATACAGTAAAAACTAATATTGTGAAATTTAAAATAACTTCAAAAAATGTCTTAATAGTTTAAAATATAATGTCATTGCAAAGAGGATTTAGACTCAGCAGTCAGTACTCCAGTCTTTAGTGATCTTTCTGAAACCAGTCTGATATGCTAAAAATTCTACGTTATTTAAAAGTTTTGTGGAAACCTGATGCATTTTTCTTTTTGCCCGGGATTTGTTTGGTGAATATGAAGTTCAAAAGAACAGCATTTATTTGAAATAAACTATAAACTTAAAGGTCCTCTGAAGTGCCTTGAAACACCCAAAAAAAACTTTCATTTTGATTTCATGGGGACTTTAACATTATAATAGGTTGTATTGACAATTGATCAATTTAATGGGTTCTTGCTGAATGAAAGTATTAGGCCTAATTTATTCAAATAAAAAAAAAGTTTACTTTCATCTCAAGCTCTCCTTTGTGAATAAGTACTCTATTCCTCATTTGTAAGTCGCTTTGGATAAAAGCGTCTGCTAAATGACTAAATGTAAATGTAAAAAACATACAGGAGGAAACTCTTGGTCATGTTGAAAATGGCACAACACATGGGGGACAGTCATATAAAAATAGTTCTTTTTACACATTAATTCACATTGTGTTTAGATTATTACTGTAAGTTAAGAAGTGCATTGTTTTTATGAGCAATTTTCATATTTTAAATATCAAAGTCTGGGCCTTGTAAAATAGTAAAATGTATGCAGAAACAATGAAGGCATAAAAAAGGGTTTTAATCCAGTTTTAATTCGAAATCTGTTGGTTTAAAGGGGTCATATGATGCGATTTCAAGTTTTCCTTTCTCTTTGGAGTGTTACAAGCTGATTGTGCATAGATAAGATCCCTGAAGGCAAGTCTGTAGTTGAAGAAACATCCATATGCCTCAAGTACTACATTGAAATCGCAAGCACTAGAAATCCTAAAGGTCAGAGTTCAACCATTCACAATGGTGATGAAGGACACATTAATATGGCACAAGAGTCTTTTGCAAAACGTCTCATGAATTCTGTTGTTGTTTCAGCATGAAATCATCTGAACTCACAAGATGATGTGCTATTGTTGCTGCATCAGAATCAGGTTCTCTAAAAAAAAAAATAACACTGGCATTATGGGTACACTACCTCTCAGCTAGGTTACCGTCTCCTTGGCAGCTCCGACTGTGGTTGTTCATCGCCGGAGGTTGGCAGGCAACACAGACAGTGTAGCCCTCCCTCAAGTACTGCATCCAGCGCGTGTAGGGCCTGTTCTCCACCATGCACTGCGCTGTCAGAGACTCCATCTTGAACTCCATACAGAAGCTGTGGAGCACACGCCATCATCAAGTGACTTAAGTGTTAATTGCGAGAAAAAAAATTCAGATTTATATAAATATAAAATCAAGTCACATTTAAATTACAAGAAGCAATTACAAGAAGTTAAATATTGTGACAATCTGTTTTTATAGCTTAAAGCAGTGGTTCTTAAACCATAGACTGTATGGTTAAAACACAATAAATTTTAATTTAATCTTTGAGTAAAGTTTTTCTTTTTTCTTTCTTTTTTTTTACATTTAAGTACAGTACAGTTTTTATTTAACTTTTAGGTACAACACATTTTCATTTATCATTATTTAAGTTTTTTATTTACCTGTTTGTAAGCACTGTGCCGTGTTAATGTGCAAACTGTGTATTTACAATGTTCAGCTGGCTGACAACAATAAATATTCTTATTAGGAATAAAACTGCCTCGTTTTTGAACTGTGCAGAGCTGTAGCTGAATAGTTAGGCCTACTACGCTACTGTATTTTAAGATTGGTCATTATGGTGGTACTTGGAGAGCCAAATATTTTCTGAGGTGGTATTTGGTTTAAAAAGTTTGAGAACCGCTGGCTTAAAGTAATGAACTATTTGTTGAAATGAGTAAACAGGCTTCTCATCACAAATTCTCATCATGAACAGTGTCTTTGTGCTTGTTTAATCTACGGTGATACATACCCAGCATCCACTGGGGCCCCATACAAATCATGTGTTCTGCCTTTGCTGTACTCCATTGTTGTTATAAATGCTGCTCCTGGAATTAATCCAACACAGTCCCTGTTTAGGTTCCACCAATAAACAGCTAAGTGATCAAATTTAGCCCATCAAATAAAATAAAAAAAACTTGTTAAAAATTTATACATTTATTAAAAATTAATAATCAAATAAATTTAAAAGTTCCTTAGTTTTTTTGACGCACTGTGTTTTTTCTAATCTCTGCCAGTGTAAACAAGAAGGCAGGCCATTTTAAAAGCAATACTGAAAGAGAAGTACACTTATTTGTTTTGAATATGTACTTGTAGTACTTGTACTTCAAATCTTACAAAGTATCTATTTTTTAAAAACTACTTGCAGATAGTATAATATTAATGTGATAAAAATAGAGATTTCTTACTTGTACTTCTTCTGTACTTCTTTTGTCATGCTTCAACTTCAAACTTACTTTGATGTGTTTACTAACCTACCTGCTAAAGCACTGTGTTTTTTGATAGGCTACTACATGAATAAATTGGGTAACACTTTATTTTAAGGTGTCCATGTTACACGTTACATCTACTTATTATAATAACAATAAATTCTGCATAATTACATGCAAGTAGCCAAACACTAACCATACAGTAAGTACATGTAGTTAATGAATGTTTCTCACTACTTAAATGTATAATTACACTGTAATAAGGACATTTTAAAATAAAGTGTAACCATAAATTGCAACTTCATCATTACAAATGTATAATTAGAAGTGCATTAAATACATGACACACAATTTTAATAAAAGTTGCTTTCAAATATATTTTAGTTTACCATAAATGCTTGGCAGTACATTCGGAAACACACCTTAACCATTATACAAAGACAATAGAATTATGAAATTACATTTGATTATGTACTTAAGTCCTACTTAAGTTGGTCAAAAACTTAATTTAATATAAAGTTCAGCAAATTTCATTTAATATAAATGTAAACTATAATACATTTTCATTTCATTGTAAATAACATGCAGTTGAATGTCTGAAACATTACATTCAGTTTGCACTTAAGTATTCTTTAAAAATATATTATTCTGTAATAAGTACTGCGATTTTCACAAGAGCTCTTACAAATATGAATTAAAAAAAAATACAAATATGTTGTCTATGGAAAACTTTGAAATGATTACACTGTTTAACATTTGTTCTGCATTTGGGCCTAAAATATAGCCTATTTTGACTAAGATTCATACCTTGCACAGAAGCGCAAAACTGTCCCTGGTGGTCCTGATACTCCATGCATCCGGCCTGTTCCTCCAGCCTCGGACAGGCCTGTCCGCTGTTTTGGGGCAGTTTCTCAACGCTACGTCTCCGGACCCGGAATGAGGGCTGGCAGGGTTGTGCGCACCCGCTCCAATGACTCCACTCACTCACTACACACGGCTGAGCTAAAAACACAACCCACAGGTGAGAAACAGGTCCAAGATCAGCACGATCAGCAGTTCAAACCAGTGGGGGCCCACTAGGCCCTAACAAACTTCCAAGGGATCCTCAAGATATGCAACAAGATATATCTTATTTGAATTCTCTCGACGATCCTTTTTTTTTTTTTTTTTGAAATTCCAGGATTCTCCCAGTCTTGAAAAATCTATATTTTGGGGTACATTTTGGCTACATTTTAAAAATGTGATTTCTGGACCTGGAAAAGTCATTTAAATTAATACAATCTTACTTTATACATTATAGATATATAACACAACCCATTTTATTACTATACATTTTCTTAGTATGTCAAGCTCTAAAATATTCTATTTGGTATTTTGAGAAGAAAAAAAAAAAAATAAAATAAAATGTGGCCTACAAAACTTGTAAACAGTGGAAGACTTTGAGTCATAAAGGCTGAGAACCATTGGTATATAAATATTAAAATAATGCTTGTGTCAAGTTGTGACATGGCAAACAACTTTTTTTAATTATTAGTGCTATAACAAATGTAAATGACTCAGGCCTACATAAGTTTTTGAATGGCACTACATTAATTACAAATTACACTACATTAATAAGTCAGTGCAGATTTGATAGCTCAGCGTAAAAACAGACGCTGCCCTGGCAGATCTGTATAGGATACATGACAGAACTGAATTCTGTTTTGCTCAATATTTTCGTATTTGACAGCTCGTGCATTGATACAGCTTTGATGCTGACTGCTTTTGTATGAAAGGAAGAAATATTATCCTAAAATATAAATTGCGCTGGTTTTTGCAAAAATAAAATAAAATAAAATAAATATATATATATATATATATATATATATATATATATATATTGTATGTGTTGTATGTATTGTATTGTTTGTGACTTAATATTGTAATTTTGTAACAACATCCTGCCCAGGGACTGCAGATGCAAATTAGCTTTATAGCTAACTCTGGCACAACACTGTTGTTGTGCGTTGTCCCTGTACAAATAAATGAAATAAACTAAACTAAACTAAGCTCCACATGCCATTTAATCAATGTCTTGTGAAGTGAAAAGCTGCGTGTTTTTGAGAAACAAATCTATCGTTAAGGCATTTTAACTTTAAACTGTTGCTTCTGGCCAAAATCCATAATCCATAATAACGTTTCCTCCGGTGAAAAGTCTATCCTCTGTTGTCCTCTCACATTAAAATCCACTGACATATTTGTTTAGAACTGTTTTCGACTGTTTTCACCTATAACTGTGACTTTATCTGTGCATATTTGTCTCCTGATTCAGATGAGCCAACTTTTTCAATGGAGAAACCAATATTATGGATAGAGGACTCTGAATTTGTTTATTACAAACACTTTACAAGGTGTGGATTATTGTGATGTTTTTAATCAGCTGTTTGGACTCTCATTCTGACGGCACCCATTCACTGCAAAGGATTCATTGGTGAGCAAGAGTTGTAATGCTAAATTTATCCAAATCTGATTCAATGAGGAAACGAACTCATGTACATCTTGGATGGCCTGGGGATGAGTACATTTTCAGCAGATTTTCATTTTTTGGTGAACTATTCCTTTCACTGAAAGACTACATTACTACCACAGTACTATTTAAATGAACTACATTAACTGATGTATAAAATCTATCATTTTATATTTATACTATTTAAAATATGTACTAGAAAAAAAATTGCCCAGTCATCTACCAAAATATTACTGTACCACATACCTGGACACTCTGTTGGGTAGTCAAAGCAGCAGTCTTTAGTCTTTAAACACTTCTCATCACAATAACACATCCCATAGACACGGTCCATCCTCCAGTCAGTAGTGGCACAGGTGAAATCTGTACCTTCACAGCACCTTCCTGAGCATCCGCCTTCTGCAAACTGGTACATCCCAAAAAGAGTGGCCACCACCAGAAGAGCACTCCGGTCCAGTGACAACAACCCCATCATTTCCAAAAAGAACTCTAAAAAGTCCCTGTTACTGT
Source organism: Sinocyclocheilus anshuiensis (assembly GCF_001515605.1). NCBI lineage: Eukaryota > Metazoa > Chordata > Actinopteri > Cypriniformes > Cyprinidae > Sinocyclocheilus > Sinocyclocheilus anshuiensis. Next base: position 142,887 of record NW_015544172.1, read on the forward strand.
CTTCGGTTCCTCTTGAAGTCAGTGCCACAGGTCTCATTCCTGGAGAGGAAATGAATCTGTCACAGGTGAAGTCATGCTTGTGACCTGGAATTCCTGTGACCAAACAACTCTTCTGTTTGCACAGAGAAAAACACAGCTTGGGCTGAAAGAATGAGCTATTCTGTGGCAATCAGAGCAGAGGAATTGAATGTCCACCCCTGATGTGTCTGTAAAATCCGTCTGGAACGCTCTGCCCTTGCTCCAGCACACAAAAGTGAACGAGGTAGAGAAAAAGAGAGGTGGGGAAATGTTGTTTGAGTGAAGGGTGTGTGAAAGCTCTTTCTCTCTATACTGCTCTTTTGGCTGCTATGCCCTGTTGTACCACATCAAACTGATCTCAAATCAGTGCCCAGCCTGTTTCTGAAGCTTGTACAGCAGGGAACAGTGGGAGGAATGTGAGCATTTGGCCTGGCTCCAGTCTACAGAGCCTGGGGCAGCACAAGGCCCGGTTGCTGTCACATCTTCATATCGAATCCACAAGAGCAGACAGTACATGAGCGCATCCACCACTGCTATGCAAACTCCCACAGAGAGACTTCATGTTATGTTTGTTAATTAATGGTTGTGACGGTTCCCGTTGTTTGAATTTGGGCGAATTGTGATTTGCAGCTCCGCCTACGACTCACCTCAATTTGCAGTCCATTGCCTACACCTGCCACTGTGGTTCAGATGCTCCTTTAAAGGAGATACTAGCAGAGACAAAGGAGTCTTGGACTTGGGATATTGGGTTGTGTTTGGTTTGATTTGTATTGTTTTGAGCACTTTTACATGGCAACAACAGTACATTACACCAGCAGCCAGGCACCCCGCTTTACACACTGATGATGCTGACGTTTTCAGAAATATTATCTTTTCTGTTGTGTTTTGTTCTATTATAGTGATTTACTTTTGAGCTTAATAAAGTCTTTTCCTATTGAGCTTTATGCTTTCGTGTGTCCCTCCTTTTGTTGCTTCCCTTCGAGCCAGGGGTTGTAACAATGGTGGTATGTCTGCGACATTTCCTCTTTGGAGTGATGGAAATGTGATTAGGTGAGAGAATTAGGTTACTGAATTAGTACTTATCTAATCAGTATACAACCATAACTCAATCAAAGTCAGGATCTACGTGTGGGTTGATTTACAACACACTGAAAAGTTCAAAGTCCACATATAAACCAGTTTAAAAAGTCAAACCGCAAGAAAAGTGGAACTGCAAATGATATGTATATATATATATATATATATATATATTATTATTATTATTTTGAGCTGCTCTTTTCCATAAACAAAAACCAGACCAGAACATGTCAAGCTCCAAAGAGGACATAGTCAATTTGTCTTAGGTACTATAAGTCATGTGCAGTGTTGGGGAGTAACTAGTTACATGTAACAGAATTACGTAATTTAATTACAAAATAAATGTAACTGTAATC
>NW_015544172.1:144439-146072 GCF_001515605.1 Sinocyclocheilus anshuiensis
TGGAACTGCAAAAGATATATATATATATATATATATATATATATATATATATATATATATATAATGTGGATGTTGATAGCATATTTTTTTGTCTATGCTTGGCTGAGACCGTTGTCCCTCCACAGGAAACTCGGCCTAATCGTGAGAGGAATGAGGGGCTGCTCATGCACAGAGAGCAAGATCAAGGCAAAGACGGGATATTAGTGAGAATTAACCTCTAGGAGATCTGTTGTGACTGTCGGCAAACTCCATTGCTTTGATTGTTCGCCGCAACAACGGAGCTAATTCAAGCAAGAGTAACACTCTTTAAGATCATCATCAAACCACAGGAAATGACATCACCACTCAGTAGGCACAATATTGCTCCAAATGGAAGAATGGTGGGAACTGTTTCTGAAAGTAAACATATAAGACATTTGTATCAAGCTTGTCTAGCATCAGCCATCTGTTTTATTAAGAAGTCAATTAGAATGTATTTCCTTTCAGTGCAGGTTTTCTTTTGAATACACTGAAAGTGCAGCAAATATACATTTTTGCATCAAATGTGTGGCTCATTTCCCTGCTGTCCTTTGAAACTCACTCTGTAGAGTTTGAAAAGCAGGTTCATTCATTTGCATGTTTGAATGGACTTTCCGCATTTAGCGTGTTTAACTGCATTGTGTGTGTGTATAAGAGTGTTCATGGTGTATAAGTGAAGGAGCGTTATGTGGGGTCATGTCAGTGTTATGCATACCACAGCCTCCTGAGAAAACCGTCCTGGATACAAACTGCCAATGTGGATACCAAACCAATGCAAATAAATGCTAAATCAAACCAGCCCCATAGCACTGGTGCCAGAGCACCCCTAAATATGACAATCAATTTGCAAAGATTTAACGTATGCTAATACATTTTCATCTACACTACTGTTTAAAAGTTTGTGGGTTTTGAAAGAAGTCTATTATGCTCACCAAGGTTCCGTTTATTAGATTAAAAATATAGTAAAAATAGCCATTTTGTGAGATATTGTTACAACTTAAATAGTTTTCCGGGTCATTTCACGAAATCGGTGCCTTTTCCATTTTTTTTTCACTTTTTCAAAAATTAAAGATAAAATAAGTTTCATCAAGACTTTTTAAATATTCATGAAATGAAGACACCTTAAAATGACAAGAAATTGTATTGTGCCATCTCAGGCTATGTCATTTATTATTTTATGACTATTTTTCTACCTTATGTTTTGTTTTTTGTTTTTTCAACCCTGTTACAGATACAAGCGTTATTATATACTATAGTTTAATTAGAACTATGTGATAGTTTTCACATATATGAGCAGCATTTTAGTCCCTCTTTTCACTGGGATTGTTTCAAATTTTGGATTTTTATTTTTAATTTTATATATATATATATATTTTTTTTTTTTCTCATTCAGATGGCCAAGAACCTAATTTTGGAGGGTGACCACATGTCAATTAAAGGGGTCATATGACGTTGCTAAAAAAGAACATTATTTTGTGTATTTGGTTAAATGTGTTTATGCGGTTTAAGGTTCAAAAAACACATTATTTTCCACATACTGTACATTATTGTTTCTCCTCTATGCCCCGCCTTTCTGAAACGCGTCGATTTTTACAAAGCTCATCGGTCTGAAAAA
>NW_015544172.1:146830-152541 GCF_001515605.1 Sinocyclocheilus anshuiensis
ATATTTGGTTTGAACTGTTCTGGAACAGTGTTGTAAATACAACTTAGAAGCAGCCAGAGAGCCTTCAAAACAATCCAACTGAGGTGCGTAGACCAAAAAAGTTTCCCAAAGGTGAAAAGCTTTAAAAAAGTCTGCACACTCAAACATCAAAGAGTCACAAGCAAGATGAAAGCAATAAAGGCTAATTAATGAGTAAAAACAAGGCAAATGTTTCGGTCACATGTTGACCATTTTCAATGCCAAGCTAATGGCAACTAAATACAACTTAACCACTGATTTCTAGTTGTGTCCTCTTTTGGAAGGCCAAACAAAGTGGTTTCGCTTTCACAACCAAACACAGCGTCTCCACGACATGACGGCGGTGGCAACAATACTACAGCGAGAATCAAAGTTACGCCTTCTTTCTTTGCGTGAACATTTGGGCGGCGTTATGCAAATCTTCCCACATCGTGACGTAGACATGTGGGGGTGTGTTTGAACGAGCCATTTTGGGAGGGCGTGGACGAGTCTTAACTTTTATAAAGAATATCTCTTTGGGTTTGAGACTTTAGTCTTTGCAACTTTAGGGATCTTATCAATTCACGAACAGTTTGTAACACTCCAAAGAGAAAGGAAAACTTGAAATCGCATCATATGACCCCTTTAAGAATATATATATGTATATGTTTTTTTCCTAACTAACCTTAAACTTTCAGAAAGTAGTGTACAACTTAAAATTAAAAAAAAATATTAAGAAGAATATTATAAAGATGTTATTTTCAAAATTATAGAATTTTATTCTAATAAAATTGATTCTAATTAGCTGTCACTGTACTAAATTCAAAACAAATTTTAACATACTTTTTGGTAAATATTTGCTTTTTTATTCATTTACAGCATATACTTTCTCCATATTAGAGTAATATATTAAAATAATGTATTTAATTTTCATTCAGATTTATTTGAAAGTGTTTTGTAATAAATAAATTAAAAAAATCAGTCTTTTCAAAATCTCTCTCAAGTTTCCATGGCATTTTATCATGATCTCTACAAGTTCTCAAACTCTATCTCAATCTATGTATCTCTTCTTTTAATGCGATGTTATAATATCACATTATCTATAATGAATGAGCATTTATTCAGGTTTTCAGAACTTCCTCTTCACTCGGTTTCCATCTGTTACAGTCTGATGGCTTGTTGATAGAGTGACTCAGCTCTTGGTTAGGTAGAGAGTATCCATGCAGACACCCGCTTCTGTTTGTCTAAGGTGCAGGTGTGCTCTCATTGTTGACAATGGACAGAACAGACAGTCTGTTTGTCATGCTGAACCAGAGAGAGAGGAAAACTGTACTCTATGACAGAATAAAATCAGAACAACATTAGTTCAGCTATTTTTAAAGACATATTAGTGGACCAGTGACCCCTGCTGTCTTGCGTCAGTCGACTGTGAAACCTGTTTCTTCAGAATCTAGAGTTCCAGTGAGGTGAGGAGTTACTCATCATTAGCACATGAGGGAAGGTTGTAAAGCTACAGGATGTTCTCTGAGCCAGACCAAAAGTATAGTGGGTCAATGTCAGTATGTCCAAACTGCAACTGTTATTTCATCCAAAAAAGGAATTAGACTTTCACTGAGGAGTAGCAGGAGTAAAAGTGTGATTAAATGCATATCCTTGATTAGTGCAAGATTAATGCAAGTCTTTGATTCAGAACACATAATTCTATTTCATACGCAGATTCAGACTTTTAATGGCATTTAATCATTTTGTTTAAGAACAGATACTATGCAAGATCATTTCCACACACTTAAGAAAAAAGATCATGCTTTTGGTAAATTATAATTCGGACATAAATTATGTAAAGCTTATGAAATACTAATTCATTTATTAGATTAAAAATCTAAAATTAAGACAAATGTTGACATTATTAGACAAAAAGTCATAATTATGGCATATAAAGCTATGGAATTTATATAATCACTTAGATTCAGACTTTTAATGGCATTTAATCATTTTCATTTAAGTTTAAGGACTCTATGAACTATGATACTATATAAAAGGTCAGTTCCACCACATAAGAAAAATCATTCTTTTGATAAATCATACTTGTGACATAAAGTCTAAATTATTAAACAAAACAAAACAAAAAAAATCATAAGACTTAAGTTGAAATCAAATTTTGACATCAAAATTATGACAGAAAGTTGAAATGAGATACTAACTCGTATTTATGAGATATTAAGTCAAAATGAAGACAAGTTATGAATTATGATGTATAATAATTAAAAATGGTATATCATAATTTGAACTTAATATTCATATTTTTGACTTTTAATGCCATCGTTTTGACTTTATGATCTACGTTTTTCCCCTCATGTGGCAGAAATTGTCAGGGATCTGGAAGGAGGACCCAATTGCAGTGTGAGTAACAAGGGTTTGACAAAACAGATCAATACAAAAGGGTTGTGAGGTGCACAGGTGATACCACAACAGGAACACAGTAAACAGAGATAGCTAGGGAAGGCCACTGGAACAGCCTCAGACATCAACTGGCAGAATACTATAGCAGCAGAGGCGGCAAGACCAGGCCGGTGGAGAGACCAGAGCAAGGCACCAGAGAGCGGAGCTCAGATACTTATTGACCATGAACTCTGAAGCACCCCAGACACCAGGCAAGGGAACCAGTGGACAGGAACAGGTCAGGACAGGAATTAACACCACAAGACAAAACATGGCTCCACAGGAACACAAATTACTCCAAGACAGGCAAGAGAATAAACCCTGAATGAACCCTGACACTACCCCCCTCCCAATGGACGCCTCCTGGCGTCCAATCCCACCAGCCAGACCTTAGGTACAGAACGGTCAGGACCCAGATAGTACAGGAAATGTGGGGGGGGGGGTTAAGTCAGGGTCATGAGCAGGCAGCACTGGGGCTGGAGTGAACTCTGACGACTCGCAGGCTGCAGCAGACTGTACAGGAACATCTTCAGAGGTAATAACAGGGAGAGCAGTATGCTCGGGGGACAGCCTCCACAGGTGAAACATGACTAGCAGGAACATACTGAGGGACTCGTCAGAAGCAGTAGATAGCTGGTCTGGTATGATCTCAGTGGGCGCAACTTCACTAGCAGGAACATCCTCTGAGGGACTTGTCAGAAGCAGTAGATAGCTGGTCTGGTATGATCTCAGGGAGTATAACTTGACTAGCAGGAACAACCTCTGTGGGCTTAGCAAGACCAACGGGATCAATCTTCAAGGACAGGACAAAACTGACAGGACAGCCTCTTCAGGCGGAACACAACTAGTAGGAGCATCCTCCGAGGGACTCGTCAGAAACAGCCGAGAGCTGGTCTGGTATGATCTCAGTGGGTGTAACTTAACTAGCAGGAACAACCTCTGTGGGCTTGACAAGACAAACAGGAACACATCTCCATGGCCATGACCCAACTGGCAAGGACGACCTCAGAGGACATAACAGGACCATTTTATATGGCCATAACTTGACAGGCAGGAACACCGTCTATGGCCATGACCCAACTGGCGGCAATGACCTCTGTAGGCGTGACAGGACAGGCAGGAACACTTTGTATGGCCCAGACAGAATAGGTAGGGACAACCTCTGAAGGCATGACTTGACAGACAGGAATAGTCTCCATGAACTTGACTGGCAGGAACCACTTCTTTGGATCTGACATAACAGGCAAGAACCATCTCTATGGACTTGACACGACTGACAGGAACATCTTCTGTGGACTTGACACAGCTGACAGGAACGATCTCAAAGGGCTTGACTTGACTAACAGGAACAACTTCTGTGGACATGACATGATAGGTAGGAGCAATCTCAATGGACTTGACTGGCAGGATCAACTTCTGAAGGCGTGACATGAAAGGCTGGAACGGTCTCTGGCATAACTTCTGTAAACAAGTCAAATAGACCGGGAGGCTTGGGGAGGCTCTGACACCAAGGCCAACAAACTAGACACCTCTGGACTCACAGGGTTTGAGGGTTCTTGACTCGGGTCCTCCTGGACCCATGGGTTGAATCTTCATAAGGAAGGCCCATAAGTCGAAATACATGTCCCCTCCTTCTCCACGTATGAGGAGGATGACAAAATATTGATCAGCCAACACCGGGTTAATTGAAGCGGACTCGATTGACTTAGGTGGCTACAATGGCCTGGGTCAACACTTGAATGACCCGAAATTACTTGCCTGCAATTGGGATGGCCGCATCGGTCTGGATCAACTCGAAAGTCTGGAATGAACTTAACGAACTTGGATAACTGTAGTGGGCTCAGGAATGATTGGAACAGACTTTATTGAAGCAAGGATGGCAATCTCAGTGGGCTCAGGAGTGTCTGAAGCTGGTTTAACGGACACAGTGATGGCCATAGTGGTCTCAGTTGACTCGGACACAACTGGAACGGACTTAACTTTAGCAAGGATAGCAGCAGCAGCCGTCTGTCAACTTAGGAGTGTCTGGAACTAGTTTGACTGCTCCAGGGATGGCCGCAGCGATCTCAGTTGACTTAAAGGGGTTTGAAACTGGCTTGACGGATTCAGAAATGGCCACAGCTCAGAGGTAGCTCAAACTGACTTTACTGGATCAGGGATAACCGCAGCAATCTTGGTCAAACCGGGGGTGTCTGGAATTGACTTGACCGGGAATGAACTTAACCGACTTGGATAACTGTAGTGGTCTCAGGAATGATTGGAACGGACTTGATTGAAGCAAGGATGGCAATCTCAGTGGGCTCAGGAGTGTCTGAAGCTGGTTTAACGGACACGGTGATGGCCATAGTGGTCTCAGTCGACTCGGACACAACTGGAACAGACTTAACTTTAGCAAGGATAGCAGCAGCAGCCGTCTGTCAACTTAGGAGTGTCTGGAACTAGTTTGACTGCTCCAGGGATGGCCGCAGCGATCTCAGTTGACTTAAAGGGGTTTGAAACTGGCTTGACGGATTCAGAAATGGCCACAGCTCAGAGGTAGCTCAAACTGACTTTACTGGATCAGGGATAACCGCAGCAATCTTGGTCAAACCGGGGGTGTCTGGAATTGACTTGACCGACTCTGATAGCTGCAGAGGTGTTGGCCGACTCAGGTGACTGGAACTGGTTTAATTGACTGATTCAGAAATGGACACAGCCCAGGAGAATCTGGTACGGACTTGACTGGATCAAATCAAGGGTGCCTGGAACTGGTTCAACTGACCCAGGGATGGCTGCAGCAATCTCAGTCAACTCAGGGGTATCTGGAACCGACAAGACATGATTAATGAAAATCAGAGCAGAATTGACTAGATAAGAAAAAAAAAAAAAACTGGAGTAGTGAAGCTCATCTGTTGGGTCCTGACTTTGGCCGGTCCGTAATGTCAGGGATCTGGAAGGAGGACCCAATTGCAGTGTGCGTAACAAGGGTTTATTGACAAAACGGATCAATACAAAAGGGTTGTGAGGTGCACAGGTGATACCACAACAGGAACACAGTAAACAGAGATAGCTAGGGGCCACTGGAACAGCCTCAGACATCAACTGGCAGAATACTATAGCAGCAGAGGAGGCGGCAAGACCAGGCCGGAGGAGAGACCAGAGCAAGGCACCAGAGAGCTGAGTTCAGATACTTATTGACCATAAACTCTGAAGCACCCCAGACACCAGGCAAGGGAACCAGTGGACAGGAACAGGTCAGGACCGGAACTCTAACACCACAACAAGACAAAACATGG
>NW_015544172.1:152552-155331 GCF_001515605.1 Sinocyclocheilus anshuiensis
AAAAAACCCTGGAGTAGTGAAGCTCATCTGTTGGGTCCTGACTTTGGCCGGTCCGTAATGTCAGGGATCTGGAAGGAGGACCCAATTGCAGTGTGCGTAACAAGGGTTTATTGACAAAACGGATCAATACAAAAGGGTTGTGAGGTGCACAGGTGATACCACAACAGGAACACAGTAAACAGAGATAGCTAGGGAAGGCCACTGGAACAGCCTCAGACATCAAATGGCAGAATACTATAGCAGCAGAGGAGGCGGCAAAACCAGGCCGGTGGAGAGACCAGAGCAAGACACCAGAGAGCTGAGCTCAGATACTTATTGACCATAAACTCTGAAGCACCCCAGACGCCAGGCAAGGGAACCAGTGAACAGGAACAGGTCAGGACAGGAACTAACACCACAACAAGACAAAACATGGCTCCACAGGAACACAAATTACTCCAAGACAGGCGAGAGAATAAACAAAACAAAAGGACTAATTAAAGAAAGGTTAAAATAATTATTCAATTAACCAACACAAATAACTTAAATATCAACCAAAATATGCAAACAAAAGATCAGGACTAAGAGAACTAAATGAATACTAAAATAAAAGCAAAAAGACAAAAACAGACAAAATCCAAAAACAAGGAGCAAGACAAGAACATAGAATTACAAGAGACAAGACTAGGGCACAAGATCAAACAGACAGGGAGACAGGAACACATACTCAGCCACATCCACAGACAGAGACAAACATAGTGAGGGAAAGAATGACCACACACTGGCCAAAACAGTAGGGCAAGGGGCACTATAAATAGGGAGGAAAACACGAGGAACAGGTGAGCACAATTAGACCAACAAGGCTAACAAGAGGGTGTGGTAAAGAGGAAACAAGGAGGAGGGGCTAGAGAAGCACATGGCTGAGAAAAACAAACTAGGCCATGTGCTGACACAGGACAACAGACACAAGAAACAAAACACAAGACAAATGGAGTGTCAGGGCAGAACCCTGACAAAAATGGGCTTCCATGAAGTATAGATACCTGCTTTTTATTTTTTTACTGTGACAATCTCAGGACCAAAGCCAATTTAATTCAAACTATTCATATTATTTAAATGATGAAATGCCATTCACGACCTATTGAATATTGACGTACAACCTATTTAATTACTGCTGAAATATGAGGTATTTCTGAGTAAAACAAGATATTCAAAAATTAGTTAAAAAAATAAATAAATTGTAGGGCCAGGACCTGATTTTATCCACCTTGAATTGTTTGAATTGTGAAAAGTAGCCTGTGTATGACAGGTGCAGGTTGAAAGGTTAAAAAATAAGAGGACCTGGTGATGTAAAACCAAAATTGAAAGTCATTTCAGAAGCAGAGCAAGTTATTACATTTTGATGAAAGACAAACTTTTTTCTTTGGAAAAACATGCACCAGTGAATCATTCACAATAAGACCAAAACCAAGCCTTAAGAAAGTGCTACGTGTACTGCGTTAAGCTAACTGAGACTTGTTATAGCACTTGCATATCATTACTCTTTTGTTGATTTTGATTGCTTCCACTGTCCTCATTTGTAAGTCGCTTTGGATAAAAGCGTCTGCTAAATGACTAAATGTAAATGTAAGAAAGTAAAAAGTAAAGGTCAGTTTTGATTTGTTGACTTTAAAAAAGAAAAAAATACAGCTTTAGTTTGACATTTTATGTCTCACTGAGCTATCTGAGAAACACAGTAAAGTCACTCTAAAAGGTCTCTTATGTTTTATACTGGACATATTAATGTCACCTGATATCAAAGTCATTCTTTGAACTGGACTTCTGTTGTTCGCTCTAACCGTTCTATTGAGCTAACCTTCAAAACTCTTACCAAATCTGGGCCTTTTGATTTGTAGATTTGGCTGTGTTTAGGTTTGGCTTGGGTACCGTCTCCATTCTCAGATTCATGAAGATAGAGGAGGACACTGTCTACTCTCTGTGAGTGAACTTACTGAAGTATATCATTACCATTAACTTGACTAGGTCGCATTCCTTTCCAGTGCACACAAACCTCATATCACTGTTGGTCATTTTATGGACCACAAAGGCCAGATATATTGTATGATAGTGGCACATCAATACTTTTCATTATTTCACTCCTTATCCAAATGTCATAAAGTTCATCCATTTAGCATTTAACCATAGCACATAACCACTAGACGACAAGTAACATTTATAAGGGCTCTAACCTGTAGGGTTTGGAAGTCAGGCTGATTTGGAGTGAGTTAAAACGAGCTGAGCTGAAATGATAAACCTCTTGTGGGCAGGTCTACAGCAGCGTTTTATTAAAGGACTCTTTGTTTACTGTTTGTTCCAGGTCATTTTGATTGACTAAAGTTGAAAGCCGCTGTACTCACTGAAGAAGAAAAAAAAAACAAGCCATGAAGAGTGCAGCTTGTAAAGCAGCTCACTATGAAACCATTACAGTCTTGTTGATTAAAATAAAAAGTTAAATGCAACTTTGCAGATATGAAAAAATTAGCTAAATATTATTTATATTAATAAAAAACCTCTAGAAACCTCTAATAAATCATTTAATTAATTTATATTAAAGGGTTAGTTCACTCAAAAATGAAAATTAGGCTGTGTTTTACTCAACCCAGAGGCATCCTAGGTGTATATGACTTTCTTCTTTCAGATGAATCCAGTCGGAGTTATATTAAAAATTATCCTGGCTATTCCAAGCTCTATCACTGCAGTCAGCGGGTGTTGCAGTGCTTCAGTCCAAAAGAAGTGAAATAAAAAGCGCCCATCCATAAAA
>NW_015544172.1:155842-162207 GCF_001515605.1 Sinocyclocheilus anshuiensis
TTCTCCGACATTCTTCTTTACAAATCCTCGTTTTGTACTTCTAGTGAGCGTTGTTTTGTTTTGATCTCTCCCCTGCGCTTCCGCGTGCATCACTTCTGAGTGGCGCATGCGCAAAGCCGACCTCATACGTCATCCGCCCGGAACTGCTTCCGTTTACAACAGTGAGCGCAAGCTGGATTAAATTGATTATTACGTTTTAAATGGTTATTTTTCTTACAAAAACGCATCGATTCGCCACAGGAGGACTTTGTTCACCCCCCGGAGCCGTGTGAGACACTTTTTTATGGATGGGTGCTTTTTATTTCACTTCTTTTGGACTGAAGCACTGCAACACCCGCTGACTGCAATGATAGAGCTTGGAATAGCCAGGACAATTTTTAATATAACTCCGACTGGATTCGTCTGAAAGAAGAAAGTCATATACACCTAGGATGCCTCGGGGGTGAGTAAAACACAGCCTAATTTTCATTTTTGGGTGAACTAACCCTTTAAGTATTATTGATTAATAGTAGTAGTATTGATGCTTATTTTATAATATTTTAAGTTATTATTGTAGTTATTATATATTATTTATTATTAATTTACCATTGATAATATTATATTAATATAATTATTATTGATTAATATTAGTAGTATTATTAGTATTAATAATTAATCAATAAATATAAACATCACCCTCTAGAAATCATTACCATTTTAAACAAATAATAATTTTTTGATTCATAATAATGATGATGATGATAAAAATAACAAATCCAAACATTAGCCTTTTTTTTAAGTAAATTTAATTATTTTTTGTAAATTTAAATTGACAAAATGTAATGTAATTTTATTTAAATTTAACGTAAATTCAATTAACTATTAATAGTAATAATAAAAACCTCTAAAAAATAATTTATTAATATAATTTATATACAATTTATCATTTATTCACTGAATAACAACAACAACAACGATAATAATAATAATAATATACAAACTTTACAATCATTACAATTTTAAACAAATAAGTAATTTAATTCATTTATTAATTACTAATAATAAAAAACTTTTTTTTTTTTTACAAATATACATATTATTATATACTGTATATCATATATCATTATATATCATTTATTATTATTATTACTAGTATCATTAATAATAATAATAATAATCTGCTTCTCATTGCAGGTGGTTCCTGAAATAAACTCTTGAAGCCAAAAAGACATTATCTCTCTTCTCTCTGCCCAGAATGTGCCAACCTAGTCTTGAACCGAATCAACCTGGCCCTTTTCCTTTCGACAAAAGACACTTTGGTTTAGAATGGAGCTCTCCCACGCTCTCCAGAACAACCTGCACAAAGATGCAGCCTCCCACCTGCATTAAAATACTGCTGTATCTAATGCACTGTATACTCTAAAATCAGCTAAAACATACAACAGCCATATATTTGTAAATACTACTGGCTGATATATACTGTACGTATGAAACAATCAAAACTATCAATTAAAAACATAATACACTTAAGAGTTTCATACTATTTAATAATGCAGTTCTTAACTTTCAGATAACGTTGAAGCAAAATTTCTTTGACAAAAATATGTTTTTTTGGATATGATCATATGAACTTAAAGTTAAAGGCAGTACACAAAGTATAAAGTTTTTTTATATATGCAACAGGACTTAGAAAACATATATAAGTGCAATGTTAAGGCAGTTATTCTTGGCGAATACACTTTAAATTCAACAATCCCTGATAGTTTTACATAAGAAATATAAATGCTCGCTAGAGCCATCGTTTTCATTTTATTTCAGTTATAATATAGTGGCTGCGCTACAACACTCTGTACCTCTCAAGTTTTTCTCCTTGACTTTATTTACTCCATCTTGGCACAGTTGTGATTTCAGGAGTCGAGTGTTTCCTCTTTGGCTAATGAACTCCGATTAAGAGTCCTGCCTATTGATCTTTTTGAGTCTCTTCATCCTCTCCTGCCGAACTGTCTCTGCTTCCAGAGAGGAAATCTCTGTGAGCCTCTGAACAAAAGAGGCCGAGGCACCCAGGTGTGGATCAGGGTACGACTGGGCTGAAAAACAATTACCGGCCCACAGGCTGGTTAGACAAGAACACAGTTTGCTTATTCAGGTTTACACAGGTAATGCTCATCCCACCTCCTACAAAAGACTGGGAATTTCAATAATGGCCTACAGTCTGGCGGGGGAACGTGAGGTATGTGTGTACTTAAGCGTTAAGTGAGTTAAATGTGTGTATTTTATGTTTGTGAGCTCATGAAAAACACAAGCACATGTGAAATTCATCAATGTGTGCGTTCTGAATCTGTAAACGGAGTGAAGTGAGAGATCTCACCTGTTAAACATTAAGCAAACACCTAACTAACACATGCTATGTGCTAAATGTATGGGTTATTACAAGGTAAATGACAATAAATCAGTTCTATCTGAAATCGCTGCACTTAAATGTTAGATTTAAGCTTGGAAGCTCACTTTTGTTGTTAGCACCATAAGAGAAGAGATTGTTTTTCATCCTTAAGCTGAAATGCAGAGAATAAGAAGAGAGAGTAAAATAAGTATACAATAAACACAATATGTGTAGTCAAATACAAAAAAAAAAAACCACACCATAAAGTTACCTGTTTTTATAGTTTTGTGATAAACAGAGTCGTCCACTGATAGATGGGGTAGTGGCTGGTAACAGAACTGATGGAAATGAGGTCAGATAATCAGACCTGAAATTGATGTAGAGAATATATGATGTAGAGAATATTAGTCAATATTGCAGTATTTCAACAGTCTTGAAGAACTCACCCGCAAATAAGTGGTCTTGGGTCGTGCGAGCAGAGTTCTTTGCGGTGGGCAAATCTGGTTAAATTATGAGAGCGATAAACATGGAACTCCTGAAAGAGTGGATTTGTAGGGTTGTGGTTCATCAGAACATCATCTGTTTGGGAAAATAAACATATTTATGTTCTAAGGTTTCCAGAGAAAGCAAAAGAAACATCTATAAATAATAGAATGATCTAAACACTTTCATCCGAAATAATTGCAAAAGCAATCCCTGACTAAATTGACTTAGATCTAAAGAGATGATGATGCTGAAATTATGTGCTGCAAAAATATTCATGTAAAATTTGTGAGCGCCATCTATTGGCTACCCCACTAAAACTACCAATTACACATTTGTTCCATCTCATCAAATAATGATGACAGTATCATAATCTGAATGAATACACATGGTATTACGATACTTTCTTTGCCCTTTTTCCCATTTGTATACTAATAGTGATACAGTAAATGACAATTACTATCTTATGAATGGAAAGAGGGATAAATACTGTACCTTCAATACCATTAGTGATGTAAGTTCCATTTCGCCATCGTTTATCAAACAAGAAATGGCGGTCAGAAATATCACTGTCAGACACATGGTTTTGTGAGGTACGGTTGGTGACTGCTGAGCGATTTTTGGCTAACAATGGAAGCAGTGGCCTGTGAAGTTGGAAACACACAAACAATGTAGAATAATGTCTCATATAGTGGTTCAATACATGCTGCCATTACAGAGTGTTTGTGTAGAAATACACAAGGCAACTTTAGTGACTTAACGTTACTATCTCAGTGTTTGCATTGATTTCTGTGGAAGTTTTTATAAAGATAGCCTATATACCCAGACACCAAAGATGAAAAACCACACACACACACACACACACACACACACACACACAATGTCAGCTTGTCTTAAAAACATCACGTTGTTATTATTTTGTTAGTATACTCACCCTTCAGTAATAGAGCTGACACTGTGAGGCTTTAGATCCCTTGAATCTACAACTTCATATTAAACATTAAATGTACATGTTAGTAAAACATCTGACACGGCGGCGTTCATTGTCTGGAAACTCTTCAGCGCTGAACGTACAGATATTGAAATCGTATTGTATCCTACTGGAGAGCCACTCATGTAATGTAAAGCACTCAGTATCCTCACCGTTCGGACTGCATGGGTATTTCTGTCTTGCTGAGAAGACATTCAGTCTGGATTGAGCAGCCGTGGAGCATCCAGACACTGGAGGACTGGAGATGTAGTTTGAAGGATAACTGGGTCGCGCGTCTGTAATGTTCTGTATTTTCAGAGGAGCTTCAGTTGGCAGTGACATCAGTTTAGGTCTAACGACGCCGGTATAAGGCTTCATCTCCACTTTCAGATGTAAGACGAACTATAATGTCATTTTAGGCCGTTTAAGAAGCTTAACACTACAAGTTACGGTCATTATTTCAATGAATAAAAGTAAAAACCGGGAGCTGATTGACGTTTCCATAGTTACTACTACCAAAACCACGTGACACAGCAGACAGGATAAACGCAAAATGTTATTTGATTTCAGCTATAACAAAAATAAACGTAAAAAGTAAACGTGTTTATGTCAAATAACCTGTTTTGAATTAGTTTAATTGTGTATGAATTGCCTATTGCGTATTGAATTGCTATTGAACTTCACAGAAAATAGCCTAGATTCATTAATTAATTCTCAATTCTAAAAACAGCACCACTGACATTTTGTTTACTTATTTGTTTACTGTACTGCATAAAATAATGTTATGATTTTTTTAAAAACACGATTTACACAAGCAGTTCTAATCGTTCTATATCGAAAATGGATGTGTAATTACAGTGTCAATCCAAGAGGTGGCGACCTTAAGGCATTTTTAACACATGCATCTGTCTCCTTAAATTATGGTAGGAACATGGATCTGCCTCGGTTCATTCATTACGTTATTCATATAACATGTGGCTGAACATATATTAAAAACATTAGCTAACGGCATACTAAACCTACAATATAGCCTATAAGAGAAAAATTAAAGATGACTGAATCCCATTAACAAGAACTTAAGATGTGTATGAAAATCTAAATTATATAAGTAATATGTAGCTTAGCTGTTTATAAATGAATCTGGAAATATAATGGGGTATATCTATGGATAACATCCATTAATACATGTAGAGTAGGCTATTGAGGCTTCCAATAACACATGTAGGCTAATCATCATATAGCCTAAGAATTTTGAGACACTGAAGCGCAAATGCTCTTTTGATTCATCCACTGTTTTCTAAGTTCATTAAAACTTGTTTATAATGTGAGCTGCTGGTGGAATGTCTGCATGCATAATTCATTCATGTCACAGATTCAATGATTAGATATGTAAAATGTCATAGAAGCCCTCACATTCTGGTAATAGGCTGTTCATTCCTTTCTGTCAGCTGAATGAGTGTCTCCCCCCAGCAACACTTACATTTGCTCTCTTTCGGCCAGTTTTTGGAAAAATGTGGAATGAGTTTTGAAAGTTTTTCTAGGGAGGTTGACGTTCTAGTGGTTTAGTGCCAGGACAATAACTTCTCCCCGAACATTAACAAGACCAAGGAGAAGATTGTCAACTACAGGAGGCACCACAGTGATCACACATTCAGTCACATCAATGGATCTTCTATTGAGAGGTTTAGCAGCATTGCACTATATCACCACTATTCACTGTGGTCTAGCTACTGGCTGCAGAAGCTTCAGAAACTGCTCTGTATCTGAACGCAAAGAACTGCAGAGGGCGACGAAGATAGTGCAGATCATTACTAGCTATGAGATATGGAGCATCTCCTGAGAAGGATATCTTAGAAAGCTCAGATCCATTCTTAAAGAGCTCTGACTCTTTTCTCCTTTGCCATGGTAATAGTTCTGGCAAATAATTGTTTTCTTTCTCAGACTTCATTTGTAGTGCATGGGAACAAACAAGCAAAACCTTCACAGTTTTATGGTTTTAGGATTCAGTTTGTTTATACTTCGGTTGCACTCTAAAAAATGCTGGGTTAAATATAACCCAGCGCTGGGTTAAAAAGGGACAAACCCAGCTATTGGGCTGTTTTGACCCAGCGGTTGGGTTCAAAACAACACAACCGCCGGGTCAAAACAACCCAATAGCTGGGATTGTCCCTTTTTAACCCAGCGCTGGGTTATATTTAACCCAGCATTTTTTAGAGTGTAATACTGCTTTATTTAATTTTTTGTTGCACTCAGAAAAAAAATATTTCCATAGAAACCTATTCTAAAACCTTCAACACAAAGAATGCCAGAATATTGGAGCTGTATTAAAAGTAAAACATGTCTAATATATTTAGTAAAATAATACATTTTTCATTTCTATTTTTTATTATTTAATGTACATTACAAATTGAAAGACTGAAATCAAAACTTAAAGGGTTAGTTCACCCAAAAATGAAAATTCTGTCATTAATTACTCACCATCGTGTTGTTCGAAACCCGTAAGACCTTCGTTCATCTTCGGAACACAATTTAAGATATTTTTGATGAAATCTG
>NW_015544172.1:162276-166227 GCF_001515605.1 Sinocyclocheilus anshuiensis
GGTTTGTCCCTTTTTAACCCAGCATTTTTTAGAGTGTGGTTTCCATATAAATCTTGATATCCCTATTACAAAATGCAATGTGCAAACTGGCGTTATAGTGCATTTTTCAGAATAAAATAATTAAGAGGTTTAACATGTTTCATTTTCAGATGCACTTTTCTTGTACTTATTGCTATTTTTACATAATATATTTTTTTATGTCTGGCTTTTATTATGTAGCTAAACATAAACATTTGTATTGCTTTTCAACAGCCTATTAATAGCCTACATTTTCCCTTTTTGTAGAAACAGCTTTGTATTGTATTTCTTCTTTTCAGTGTTTACCACTGAGAAATCTCTATCTATCATTCTGTGGGCTCCTAAAACAACGCATTGAACTACTTTCTCCAAGCAAAGCACAAATCATATAACATCCAGTTATATGCACTGATATAACATATTCATTGAAACATCCGCCTAAGCATTAAAAATACAACCACAGCTACTTATTAGTCAGACAATGTTATAACACATCCCAAACGTCCACAGCTGAGCTAAGTAGATGTAAATTTCAATCAGGCATCTGGGCCAATCACTCGGTCGGGTCCTGTGGAGAGGGGCCGGTTTAAATAGAGAGCGAGCAGCAGATCTCGATCACAGAGCAGTGGTGCACTGGCAGCTATTGCGCGCATTCGTGCCGGGATACGATAGGTCGCTGGCGGGGAGACTCGTCTGTGTTGTAGCGTTAAATTAGTGCTTTTATTTGTGATGCTCGTATTCTGAAAGTTTGATGCGTTATATTGTTGATTTGTGTATAGGCTTTTATATATGTATATTAGTAGTTGTATGACAGTTGGGGTTAATTGGATGTTCACCCCATAATTAGGCGCATAGTTAAACAATAAATTATATGCTAATGGTAGCAGCACAACAGCAAAACTCAGGTTGATTAGTCATTTAGGTGTAACTGGACATTGTGAGACGTTCATCTTTATTTAAAACAAAGTCACAGCGCGGCATTAAACATGATGATGAACATTGTCGTGGAGTTTTTCGTGGTCATGCTCAAAGTTCTCTGGGCCATCGTGATGGCCGGACTCAAGTGGCTCATATGGCCGAAGGAGAAGAGCGTAGCGGGACAGGTGTGCGTGATCACCGGGGCGGGCGGCGGACTCGGGCGGCTCTTCGCCAAAGAGTTCGCCCGGCGCCGGGCTACACTGGTGCTGTGGGACATCAACAGCCACAGCAATGAGGAAACTGCGGAGATGGTGCGACAGATCTACAGAGAGCAAGATGACAACTCGATAGCTAAAGAGGGTAAATGGGATGATTTCATATTTCTATTTACCTGAACTTACATGTTTATCATATTTAAAATGAATTGGTCTGTTGTGTTTAGTCCAGGTAGCTTTATGTCTTTGTTGGTATTAAATAATCTTGTTTTGTGTATAGTCCTTGAATGTTTGATGTATAAAGAAGAGATGACTCATACAATTTCTTTGTTTAAATGTCCAATAACTAGTATGCAAAATTGATTTTTAATTTTTTTTCCCCTTATTTGCAATAATAACTAAATAATAACACATGACCAAAACATCAAACAACAAGTGAGAACATTTTCTACACTGATTTAAAAAAAATGAAATATTCTATTTAATAATTATTATATAACAGTATAAAAATAAAATATATTATAACCATTATTATTGCCATTAAGTTGCTGCACTCCAGGTGGTCAAATTTATTTTTATATTTTTTATTGTTATTTTAAAATGCTACATGTTTCTCGCTTGAGAATGAATGCTGTAAAAGTGGTGTAATTATGCAAACACTCTTATAATTAAATAAGTTTGTTTACCTGTGAACACCATTGTTTTGTTTTATGTTTTATGTAAAACATCAGGTGTTTTATGGGGATATTCATTGGAGACCCACCAGTTAGTAGATATTGACCGACCGATTATTGGTCTATCTATATAAATTAGGCCATAGTCTTACCTATTGTTGCAATTATCTTAGTTGGCTCCATGGCAGATATTTTTCACCAAATGCCTAATGTAAAGTAGATTCAAACTCCGAATCAGTTAATTTAACAAAAAAAGAATCCCTCTCACTGCTTTAGCTTGCAAAATTTTGTATGTTTTGATCATGCGTCCTTTATCATGTACTGTTTACCTGATGACAGTCACATGGCCAAAACCTATTAAAATTCGCAAGCTATGTCAGTGTGAGGGATTAATCTTTTCTTTCTTTTTAGATTATTTGCTTCCTACACAACTGCTGTTATTTCTCCATTTTTTTCCCATTTATTTTTAAACTCTGAATCAATGAAACTGAATCAAATGAAGCTTGAGTTTCGTGGTTCTCTACATCTCAGATAATGATCTAATGTGGTTTTCAAAGGAGCTGTTGGTGGTGTGGAAGAGGTCCCTCCGTTCCAGCCGCAGGTGTATACATACATGGTTGATGTGGGCAAGAGGGAGAGTGCTTAAAACTCACCAATAAGCGTTGCATATTCCTCATGTAATCACTCCAGTCTCATCTGTCTTGCCCTTTCTTTCTTAGTCTATGTTATCCATTTGCTTTCATTCATTCCTTTGTTTTTTGGCAGCCAAAATTAATATTTACGGCTCAGTCTGGATGTTCTGCTGAAGCAGACATCCACAGGCTGTGAGATTATGAGGATCTGGCATGTGTTCAGTAAGAATATCAGTACAGGAGCTGATCTAGGATCAGATTACCCTCCCTGACTTCATCAAGTCAGTCCCTGTGAGTTCTAACATCAGAACTGATCTTAAAACCATGCTTCCACTCAGAGAGGTTTTTATTTACATGCCCCCTGCCGTTTCAACGTAGTCCTCTCCAAAGCTCCTCGATCTGCGGATATAAACAAGCTATGAGCAAGAGAACTCCAGCAGGGGGTTTTAGTAAGATCACCAGGAACAATCTGCTCTGCCTTGGTTTGTTAATTTAAAGCCCATTGAAGAGCACATCCTGCCTGGGGAAGTACCATTTGGGCGAGTCCATTCTCACTTGGCCTCACTAATTAACCTCTTACCAGTAAATGCGTAAATGGCCTGTCTGTAGTTTGCATTGTCTTACTGAGACCACCTTATGGGATGAGCTGTAATGGGACAGTTTGTTTTAAATCATGCCGCTAAAGTCATGTTGAGGTGGATTGTGGATGTTTTTTTTTTCCTGCACGTGTCTGTTGGGGATTTTTATATTTTAATGATATGTAAGACAGAATGGTTAATGTTTGTTGGAGAGGTGAGGGTTGATATCATCCCAGACTGCCTGGAAAATAAATATATTGATGGTGGTTTTCAAAGGAGCTGTTGGTGGTGTGGAAGAGGTCCCTCCGTTCCAGCCGCAGGTGTATACATACATGGTTGATGTGGGCAAGAGGGAGAGTGTGTACTCCATAGCAGAGAAAGTGCGCAGGGAGGTCGGTGAAGTGGAATTGTTAATCAACAACGCTGGTGTTGTATCCGGCCACCACCTGCTGGAGTGCCCTGATGAGCTGATCGAGAGGACCATGGTTGTGAACTGCCATGCACACTTCTGGGTGAGTCTCATTTAACTCTGAAACTACACAACTATATACAGCAATATCTGATGTAACAGTGTAACCAGTCAATATGCATGCATCATAAAGAAAGTATAGAGCTCTTTTTAAGTGGGAAAACGCAGTGAAATGCCCTCTTTTAGTGATTGTGCTATATCACATGATGCCACTGTCCATGAGCCCATCTGTTCAGCACATACTCCTTTCTCTTCTCTGGTATTTGCACTTGAGCCAAGTTGGAAAGCAAACCTCTTTTGCTCCATGCATGTTCATAATAAGCCAGAGTGAAGTTTTAAATTGACTTATATACTCAATGTTTATTCTTTCAAAATCAATTACATCAAGCACTTAGAAGCTCAGTCGTTAAATCCGTCTGGTGTCGTTGAGTGCAAACAAATGTGTCT
>NW_015544172.1:166393-179441 GCF_001515605.1 Sinocyclocheilus anshuiensis
TTTAAAGCCCATTGAAGCGCACATCCTGCCTGGGGAAGTACCATTTGGGCGAGTCCATTCTCACTTGGCCTCACTAATTAACCTCTTGCCAGTAAATGCGTAAATGGCCTGTCTGTAGTTTGCATTGTCTTACTGAGACCACCTTATGGGATGAGCTGTAATGGGACAGTTTGTTTTAAATCATGCCGCTAAAGTCATGTTGAGGTGGATTGTGGATGTTTTTTTTTTCCTGCACGTGTCTGTTGGGGATTTTTATATTTTAATGATATGTAAGACAGAATGGTTAATGTTTGTTGGAGAGGTGAGGGTTGATATCATCCCAGACTGCCTGGAAAATAAATATATTGATGGCTTTTTACTTGTTGACTTTTTGATGTTCTTAGGGTGTTATCACATCACATTACATTACTTTTTTTTTTTTTTACATGGGCAGATATGTGAATGAATGCTGGAAGTCCTTATAATGAAGCATGAAAATGCTTGGCCACAAACTGAGCTTTAGTGTACACCATGTTCTTTGCTATCTATATTTTCATTTTTTAACTTGTGAAGTTGTTCAGTGTAAGCCACAGTGGTGCTGTAGCAGATGCACTTGTTAGAGCTGGGATTCTCATTAAGGTTTTGGTTGTGTTTGCTTAAGCTTTATGCAGCGCATGGTTCCTTGTGGGGGTTTAAGATGAAAGCAGAGCTTAATCATTAAGGACAGGCAAGGAATACCGAGTGGAGGTTGTGGTCATTAAAGCCATAAGCCAGCTGAATAGAAATGCACCAACACTGCTTTTCCTCTTTCTTTCTTACACAAACATTTTCTCTTAATTGGTTGCTGCTTGCATGTGGTTCGTAACACTGTGACACAAGACTTCCCTTTTTCCCTTCTTCTTTTGTCTTCCCATTTACAATTAGCCTAACTGTGTTGGCTTGTTTTGTACAGAAATTATATTTAAAATATGCATTTACAAGGTTTAGCACTGTCACTTAAATTAAAGGGCCTGGGACAAACATTTTTATGGGTGGGGGTCCTCCCTCCCCCGGACCCAATAAGTGGGCTATTATAGGACTCGGAACTCCAGTCTCTCTCAGATGATGGCCCTGGTGGTCATTTATTTACCTATTTGTATTATTTATTTATTTTTCATCTTAATTGACTTTTTTTTTTTTCTTTTTTTTTTTTTTTTTTTTTTTTTTTTTTTTGTGTTTTTCGAGCTTGGTTGGGCACACTTTAAAAATGTAGATGTTTTATGTATTTTTAATTATTGCAATTTTCAAAAGTAAAAAAAAAAAAAATCAAAGTTTTGTGGCCTTTTTAAAATTTTTAAATGTGTATTTGATATTTTAATAATACTGATTGTGTACAACATGCTTAATATGTCCTGGTCAAACTATTTTAATTGCATATGTGACAATATAGGCAAGAAAACCTAAGCCATTTCATGGTCTTTAATCTCTCCATAATGTGCTAATATGGCATTCAGGTCCATTACTTTCCCATGCTAGTGGGAGAATAAATTGCAAAAGCTGTTGCGTGTTTTTGCTTTAATGCATTTCAGATATTTGTTTGTTCCATTAACTGTTTGGTATTTTTCCAAGTTAAAGCTACTGCCTTCCAAATCCTTAATTTCATCACATTTTTCTTTCCTCTGGCCATAGTGAAGTTTCTTAAGCCTGTCTTCACAACAGGTCCATATCATCCTCTTAAAGAGTCTCAAACATGACCTGGCAGCCGGTTCAGCGCCTTGATTTCAACGGTCCGCTGTGTTTCGAAACTCTTAAGGCAGGAAGGGTAAACTCCAGATGGACATCGTCTTTATTTTGTTGGATAGCATGGTGGGAATGCAACAAAACTGGAGGAGCCAACAGGAAGTGAGGCCATTAACTCAGAGCAGTGCTCTTCCAGGCTGAGGCTTACAGCTGCATTTTAGTCCCAGGACCAGCGAGTTCTCCGCTGAGCCCTTTCAGATCGAATGGCCCATCGGAGTAGCACTGTGGCGGACTGACTGGTACTTGGCGAAGTAAAAGTTTAAGTGATGCAAATGACCAGATTTAGTGCCTAGTCAGATTTTGGAGTGCTGAATGGAGTAAGCTTCCTCCTTCCTCTCTGATGGTGACCCCATAATAGGCGATATGTGAGCAGTGCATTCCACACCTGGGTGCAGTGGTGTCCGTGAAAGCCTCCTAGTTGCTAAGTGAGCGTGGCTGAAGCAACAGACTCAGGGCTGTCCCTAGAGAAAAGCATCAAGGGAAAGAGAGTCTTGTACACAAGCTTGCTGGTAATGGGGAGCTGCTGCCTGACCCACTTATGTGACAATTGCTTTCTTGTCTAGGGATCAGCTTGACAAGATGCCAAACGACAGGAGCCAAGTTCTCCAGCCCACATTCCTGCTAGACCAGGAGAAAGGGAGCAGCCAGGCAGAAGGGTCTTACTTGAGTAGTTTTAGATGGTCTTGCTCAAGGCCAATGCACCTGCACCCGTTATTTGACTTGGGGCGGCTTATATTTGCAGAGCTCCTGGCCAACAACAGCTTAATTTGGATTATCTGAGTAAGGTTAAACCGCTTCCGAGTTCATTTTGATTCCATAGATCCCGTCCCCCATTTTAATGAGACATTGGCAATACAGTAACAGCATATCAATTAGCCCTCACTTCATTTTCTCTGGGCGTTCAGTCTGAGGGCTGTACATCAATCTGGCCAATGCTTTGCTACATTTCTCGGGTCGGTCCACTTTCTTTTAATTACCGGCCATCTGGGCTTTTCTGTGTGACAATATTTGTGCATATTCCTATTGGTCAAACATTAGCACTAATCCAGGCTGACACAGCAGCTGTGAAGAGCTTTGTGAGGAGCGATGCACTTGAGCTTGTATCAATTAGAGAGCACAACAGGCATAGAACCACTGCAAGGGCCAAGGAAGCTCTCTGCTGTTGGAAGTTAATTTAGTGTAAACTCAGGCGCTGAGAAGCAATTACAGAAGCTATGAATTAAGACATGAACTTCTGTTCAGTTTCACACATTTTATGTCTGCGAGGTCAGCAAGGCCATGCCCACATCAGTGGCGGCCCCCTCATTCCATAGCAGATTGGGTATTTACAAAGACTCTTAGCCATTTCTGCTCATTTGTGCAAGTTCAGAGGTTATGGGTTGATAGACTATTGGTCAAGGGCCTTTGTTGGTAATGATGGGTTTGATTTGGTCAAGCCCAGCTACTTGACCAAAATCAAACCCAACATTACCAGCTTAGCTGACCAGTTAAACGCAACACTAGTCAAGTAGCTAGACTGGTAATGTTGGGTTTGATTTTGGTCAAGTACTGAAGCTGGATGGGTATTTTTTGGTTTAATTGGTAACATTGGATTGATTACCAGCCCAGTTACCTGACCAAAATCAAACACAACATTACTTGCTTAGAAAATGACCAGTCAAACTCAATTTCTGTTATGAAGATAGACTGGAAATGTTGGGTTTAATTACTAACTATGGGTTGAATACCAGACCAGTTACCAGACCAAAACCAAACCCAACATTACCAACATAGCTGCTTGACCAGTCAAACTCCGCATTAGTCATGTAGACTGGTAATGTTGAGTTTGATTTTGGTCAAGTTATGTAGCTGGGTGGGTAATGCTGGTTTAATTGGTAACATTGGGTTGATTACCAGTTACTTCACCAAAATCAAACCCAACATTACCAGCGAGTGTTTGCTAATTCAAGGTAAATGTAGATTGAATGTATGGTATGACTTAAATGGTGTCCTTTCCAATGACTCAATGTAATGCCTTCCTGTGTTAACAAATGTCTCCATTTCTGTACATCACATTTTCATTGATGGCTTTGATTACATTGAGCTATTTGAAAGGCTTCAAGTTCTGCAGCAGGAGTAAGTATTTCACCACTTGATGCAAGAGTAGACTTTTGATTGCGTGATTCGTGACTTTCTGTCTTTTATCATGCTAGCCTGTCTCATTAGAAGCAGCACATAGTCCAAACTTTCCAAATCAAATTTTAATACTGTAGATTGCAGTGTTTGGAAGATGTTAGCATTATGTGCACCACAGGCCCAATCTATCCTAATGCTTCATTTGCACGCATACTTACCATCAGTTTGGCATGCAAGGCACGAGTAAAGCTTCAAACTGGTCCAAGTCTGCTCCCTTGAAGGAACCCCCCCAACACAATGAGATGAATATTAAGAGCAATTTTACACTTAATGCGCTGGAAAAATACAGTTTACTGTTAACGTCAGGAATTAAATGCGTAGCATGTGGACCGCAGCGCTCAATCGCACGACTGGCCTGCCTCATGGAAGTGAAGTCAGTGGAAGTGAATTTGAGAGATTCCAGTGCCATATTTCAACAACATGTCAAGCTGACGTGTTAGGACGGCTGGCAGAGGTGCGAACCGCGCACAAAACCGTGCAAGATGGTACCATTCTCAAGCGTGGCCAAGGTCCATTACTGTTGGGCTTGTTTATAAATGGTGATATCATTGAAGGCCTCTGGAAGGGGCTCTGTTGTTTTTGGCTCTCAAGTTTTTTTTATTTTTCATAGCATGTTTCGTGTTCCATTGAGGATTAACTATAAAGCCACAGGCGGTTCTGTGGGGCTTGTACAGCAAGTCTTCTCTAAGAAAGCCGTAAATGGATGACGCCGGTCATGTTTTTCATCATTATTGTGTCCACCCCCTCACTTCCCCTGGGTCTGAAGAGAATGGAAGATGAGGCATGTGTGGTGTTTTTTTTTTTTTTTTAATTCACTCTCTTTTGTCCAGCCAGGATCAGGCGAAAGTGGACGATGACACATTCCTTGCATGAAAGAAACCGTCAATAATAGCCAGACAGGATGTCAGAGCAGCTGAAAAAAGTTAACAAATCTAGCCCAGCAGTTTTTAGTTAGTACCAGCTAACTACAAGTCAAGTTGTTTTGTTCATTTTCTACATTTTAAACCTAGCTTAAAGGTGTAGTTCACCCCAAAA
This sequence comes from Sinocyclocheilus anshuiensis, assembly GCF_001515605.1. NCBI lineage: Eukaryota > Metazoa > Chordata > Actinopteri > Cypriniformes > Cyprinidae > Sinocyclocheilus > Sinocyclocheilus anshuiensis. Next base: position 171,362 of record NW_015544172.1, read on the forward strand.
TCAAAATGTAATTTCCTTTAACTCGTGTCATTTTCAAACTTCAATTAATTGTTGTTTTCAGTTGGCAATTTTCAGTATGGTTTACCTAAAAGATTCATTCTGATCTGGTTTACAAATTCAACTCCTTGACTCATAAATGATGATTTTTCACATGAACTATTCCTTTAATCGTTCCAATGCTAATGCTTGATCCAGGCTAAAAAGTTGGTGTTTGTTTCCCGTCTTTGTTGACCTACAGCGGTGTTGTTGTGGTCTTGAGCCGTATTGTAGTGACAGTGGTGAGTGAGTACGCCGCTCGGGCTTTGTGCGCTTGATACTGAGATGCCACTCTTGGGACCAACTCGTTGTGGGAAAAGAGAAAACCACAGACAAACCACTTGTTGTGAATTTGCAAGTGGTCTTTTCACCATTTTAATAAGCCATTTCAGACCAATACCAAACCACTTGAAGGTCTGGAGCGATACTTCATCAATTCAAGTAGTCTGCTTTTCATCCAAGTTAAACCTCCATGTCAGAAATGGAAACTTTTCGAAAACCAGTACTACCTAAACAAATTGAGATGTACATAAATTAATCTCCTAAGTGCAAGTGGAAAGCAAGCTCCCTGTAAATGGCCTTTAAGACTGCAATGGAATTGTGTTTCTAAACTCCCCCAGCAGGATGAGGGAGATTAGTGTTTAGTCTCAGTGAATTATTAGTCGGGGAGGAGGGTGAAAAAAACGGATCAAAGGGCTTTGGCAGAGATGAGCAGCAATAGCAAAATAACTTTGTTCCCCCCCTTCTCTCTCTCTTCCTCTTCCAGACCACCAAGGCATTTCTTCCCAAGATGCTAGAGATGAACCATGGCCACATTGTGACAGTTGCCAGTTCACTGGGCCTTTTCAGCACAGCTGGTGTGGAGGTCAGTACATTGCACCCATCACATAAATCTATTGGCAGACTGAAAAAGAGAGTGTGTTTGGAGAGTCTCGGCACGTTGACTCGCCATGGCATGGAAATTCGGTGCGGCGCACAGCACGCAATTAAGGAGCACGTTAATGCCAAAAGACGCTCAATGGTTTCACTGGGCCTACCTGCTGCAGAGGCAAATTCCCCATGATTCACTGGGGTTAATATGGGTGCTGTCAAACAATTAATCGCGATTAATCGCATCCAAAATAAACCTAAAAAGTTGGTGTTTGTTTCCCGTCTTTGTTGACCTACAGCGGTGTTGTTGTGGTCTTGAGCCGTATTGTAGTGACAGTGGTGAGTGAGTACGCCGCTCGGGCTTTGTGCGCTTGATACTGAGATGCCACTCTTGGGACCAACTCGTTGTGGGAAAAGAGAAAACCACAGACAAACCACTTGTTGTGAATTTGCAAGTGGTCTTTTCACCATTTTAATAAGCCATTTCAGACCAATACCAAACCACTTGAAGGTCTGGAGCGATACTTCATCAATTCAAGTAGTCTGCTTTTCATCCAAGTTAAACCTCCATGTCAGAAATGAAAATTTTTCGATCTACCAAAACAAATTGAGCTGTACATAAATTAATCTCCTAAGTGCAAGTGGAAAGCAAGCTCCCTGTAAATGGCCTTTAAGACTGTAATGGAATTGTGTTTCTAAACTCCCCCAGCAGGATGAGGGAGATGAGTGTTTAGTCTCAGTGAATTATTAGTCGGGGAGGAGGGAAAAAAAACGGATCAAAGGGCTTTGGCAGAGACGAGCAGCAATAGCAAAATAACTTTGTTCCCCCCCTTCTCTCTCTCTTCCTCTTCCAGACCACCAAGGCATTTCTTCCCAAGATGCTAGAGATGAACCATGGCCACATTGTGACAGTTGCCAGTTCACTGGGCCTTTTCAGCACAGCTGGTGTGGAGGTCAGTACATTGCACCCATCACATAAATCTATTGGCAGACTGAAAAAGAGAGTGTGTTTGGAGAGTCTCGGCACGTTGACTCGCCATGGCATGGAAATTCGGTGCGGCGCACAGCACGCAATTAAGGAGCACGTTAATGCCAAAAGACGCTCAATGGTTTCACTGGGCCTACCTGCTGCAGAGGCAAATTCCCCATGATTCACTGGGGTTAATATGGGTGCTGTCAAACAATTAATCGCGATTAATCGCATCCAAAATAAACGTTTTTGTATACATGATATATGTGTGTGTACTGTGCATATTTATGTATATATAAATACACACACATGTATGTATATATTTTAGAAAAATATGTTACGTTTATATATTAAATATATTTAAATAACATTTATATGAATACAAATATTTACATGTAAATATTTTCAAAATATATGCTGTATGTGGGTGTCTATATATATATATATACATACACAGTACACACACATATTATGTAAACAAAAACTTTTATTTTGGATGCGATTAATCGTTTGACCGCACTAGAAAAAAACAGACTGGTTTAACAGTTTCCTGCACCTAAAGAGTTACTTTTAGTCCATTAAACCAGCCTGTGTGTTTGAGGGATCTCTAGTACATGTACAATCCTCTTCTTTCACTGCTGTCCAAACTGGTGTCATTTTCCCAGCAGTCTTTTGGGGAAACGTTACCTTTTTTGTTTTGTTAGCTGTACGTGCACTTCTATTTTACAAGCCCTCATCTTTACTCTCACTTCAAAGGGTCCCAAAAGCCCTGTCACACTGTCTGACCTATTATGTTTCCTTGAATGTGACTTTTTATGGTTTGCATTATTGGAGTGACTCAAGCCTCTGTGAGCCCCTTTATTCCAGAGTGTTTATCTACACGCATCTGTGTTTGCCCACTCCATTCTGAAGATCCCATCCACCGCGAACCACATCAAAACCCTCCCGCTCGGCTCTACCTGTACTCCATACACGACAGAAGAATGCTAATGAAACCGTAGATCCCAGCGCTCCCGCGCTACTAGAGGAAAACCGCCTCGGGAAGCTTGACTAAACACTGTTTCCTCTCGGTTTCAGGATTATTGTGCTAGCAAGTTTGGTGCCATCGGCTTCCACGAGTCCCTGAGCCACGAAATCAAGGCTTCGGAGAAGGACGGTATCAAGATGACGCTGGTGTGTCCTTACCTGGTGGACACGGGCATGTTCAGAGGATGCAGAATAAGGTAAGAAAAGAGCCATCCAAATGTCACGATTAGGTTTCAGATGGCCACTAAAAGAGCGAACGACACAATGCGTATCTAGTTCGAGTAGACCTTGCTTAACAACAGTCAGGGTAGCTTTGCTTGTGGCCTCTCATGTCACTGTCAGCTTGGGTTTTCATGCGCACAATAGGGGCTTCCACTTGAATAGAAGGTGCATGTTGGATCTGTTTCCACTCAATAATGACTTGCTCTGACTGGCAAAGCACTTTGAGCTGACTTTATTAAACAAAGACGACTCTTAATCATCATGTTTTCTCCTTCTCTCCCTTCCTGGGCGGGTCAGGAAAGAGATCGAGCCATTTCTCCCTCCATTGAGACCAGAGTTCTGTGTGAAACAGGCCATGAGGGCCATCCTGACAGACCAGCCCATGATCTGCACGCCTCGCATTGTTTACATGGTCAACTTTATGAAAAGGTGCGTTTGAATGGTCCTAAAACCGGACTTAGAAATGCCTCCAGATGGTCGGAGCAAGCGGAAGTAACGTTCTCCCGTTTGTTTTGGGTTTTACAGCATTTTGCCCTTCGAAGCAATCGTGTGCATGTACCGGTTCCTGGGTGCGGATAAGTGCATGTACCCCTTCCTGGCTCAGAGGAAAGAGGCGATGAACAACAACGAGGCCAAGAACGGGATCTAGAGGGCGCCGTTTCTAACCCACAAGGGATGAGGAGAAGACCACTGAGAGGGCAGAAGGAAGTGAAAAGACTGCGTTTAGACTGGTGCACTTGCATTTGGCAGATGCAAAGGTTTACCATATTGTTCCTCTGGAACAAAGAAAGCTGTGTACTACACTAAGGATTTATTTGTTGATTTATGTTTTGTCTTTTTGAAGGTTTGCTTAATGAAACCATCCATCTATATACTGTCAATAGTTTTGAAATCATACATGTAATTAACTATTTACGTGATGTAGTCACCAGCATTATCTAGTGTCTTTGTGAAACTATACAGTATGTTACTGTATGAACAGTAAATGCTTGTCACTTTTTTTTGTTTTGTTTGTGTGTAGACATGCACTGTATTTACTTTCCTCTACACTGCCAACATTATCTACACAGTTCAGTGTGGCACCATGCCACTCCGTTCCCTAATCCGATCCATTTAAAGGCAGCAGCAGGAGATCAAGTGTCCGGTTATGAACCATGTGATGTTTTATAAGAAATATTTTGCATTGTTCCCCCCACATTTCTCTTTGTTGACGTCATGAGAAGTACAAGTGGGTAAAACGCTGGTCTGTTTCCAGCTGCTGTGGGAAGGGAGTGTGGTTTTACTCTATAATCTACAAACTTATGGTATTTTGTATATGGAAATGTATGAGAGTTCGTCAGTTGGAAGGGATGGCCTGGTTTTCCTGTCACTGAACACTATATTTAGTTTTACTCGGCCTACTTTGAATTTGTGAATTAACTGAAAATAATTAGTTTTTATTTTGGTTACAGACCTATCTTTTTTCTTTTTTATAATGGATTCATCATGCTTTTTTTTTTATTTTTGTTTAAATGAGTCATTCATACAAATTCACATGTCAATTACCAGTTTCAGTCAATAACAATATGAATATGATGCATTTTTGTTGTGCACACACACATTTGTTCATTTAATGTTTTTCCTTTTTGTGTATTTAAACCTGGACCATTGAAATGTTTTCACAGATGTATGTTTAGGCAAAAAAAAAAGACAGAACACATGAGTTTAAACTACATTCCAATAGGCGTCCTTCACCGACTGTGATGAGCCTAAAATCTCTACCTCTTCATTTTTGCCATTTGTTAACAGTATGACATACTTTTTTTGTAACTTTCCTAAAGAGTGCTCTATAGAAGAGCACACAACATGGTTCCAATGTTTAGTGTCTCTACCTAACTTAAATTAATAAAATTATTTAGATTATTTGTTGGTTTTTGTGTATTAGTCATAACCTCAGCGTCTCTTCATAAGCATGACTCTCACCAACAGCAAATGCCAGAAATTCCTGAGCACAGGACTTGGTGCAGAAAGCTTAGGTTTTAGTATTTGCCAGCTTTTCTAGTAATTAAATTCCTGAGTGCATCCCTTTAATAACTTCCACAGGAGCAAGTGACTTGACATACTGGAAGTGAAAGCTCACAGAGGGGAACTACACCTACTGTACTCACAGACAGAAGCGTTATTGTTCATCACAGCATATGGGTGGGAATTTGGGGGAGTATTAGTAAGCAGTAGATTGGTTTGACTCATGTTCCATTCAAGTCAAAATGCTTATCTTTATTTGTAAAACTGATTGAGAAGTGAGTTTACTTAAAGGGGAACTGTATCAGAGAAATTGCTAAGCTTGTGAATGACAATGCCTCATCATACTTAGTTCAACAACAGCTTGAGAGTGTTTCATAAGAGATGAACTGAAATGCAATTTTGAAAGGTTAGCAATGTCAAAAAACAGTGAATTGCTTACGAGTTATTTTCCAAATACAGACCTATTACATGTTGAGTGGGTGTAGGCTAGTATTTTTTTCAGAAAACCCATGTCATAGTAAATGTTGAGTGAATAAGAGGGCGTGCCATTCTGAACACGATGGGGCCTCATTTATGAAATGTTAAGTAGAAACTGTCCTACATTTAATCTTACGATCATTTCACAATGCATACTGTATGTGATTCAGAGAATGAACTACACACACAAAAACGTGTGCGCACGCCTCTCTTTCAGAAGTGAAATTTATAAATCACAAATTATGTTGAAATTGTGTGCAGCTGAATGGTTTCAGATCTCCATTTTGTGAGTGCCACCTAATTAATTCCATTAACATATAATAGAGCACCAGTCAACATCTAAATCCTTTACGTGAGAATGGCCAGCCGCAAGAATTGAACATTGGCGTGGATTTTAGCGTACACATAGCCTACTCTATGAGTTTACATCTGTGCATATGCACGTTTTATAAATGAGACCACAGTTTACTCATTTTTTTGTATTTTTCATAGGGTCCATTTAAGCAGAATGTATTTTTGCATTTAACTGCGCTGTTTTCGATCAGTTTAACACGTCTTTGCTGATGATTTTTTTTTTTATCTTAAAATTAAAATGATTTTATTTCTGAAGGATCTGGAGTAATTGGCTGCTGAAAATTCAGCTTTGCCATCACAGGAATTACATTTTAAAATAAATTAAAATAGAAAAACTGTTATTTTAAATGGTAATAATATTTCACAATATTATTGTATTTTTGATCAAACCATGCAGCCTTGGTGAGCAGAAGAGATTTTGTGAAGTTATCATTTTGATGTAATATTATTTTGATGAATTGTAGTAAAACCAGTTTGGGACTGGCAAACAAATTATAATAGTATACCCACAACAATTAAAAAACAAAAAAACAGCCTACATAAATGTCTAATTGATAGATAACACAAGTGAGATTTCAATTATATCTAGACCACTGAACTAGGAAATGTTTCCATTTTAGAAATCTTGTCGCCTTATCATAGAGGTCAGTTATTCACAATCCCATAGCAACAGGCACTGCAGACATACAGCTCTTTGGGCAGCCAATGGTTCTCAAGTGCTGAAAAGCACTGATCTCAAAGCAACTGACGTCAGTAGCCAGCAGTGGAGGTGTTTGAGTCAGGCTAATTGGCCTGACTGATGGTCCGTACTCAGAGATTAGTGTAATACAGAGACAAAAGAAATATTGACACATCAAAACTCCCGCAGCTATGGTAATTGGTGAGATAGGATCAGTCAACTGAAGCAACTCCCCACTAAGAAAATAATTAAGCTTCACAGAGCCAGAAATTCATAGCTTTGAAAACACAAGATAAAATGCTTCCCTTGCCCATACAGGATTTCTTTTCCCTTTCACTCAGCAGAGTAACACAAGCACTGATTTAGCTTTAAAAGGTCGATAACACTTAATTCTGGTGGAAAAATCAATGAACTTCGTTGCCCTATAGCAAAAAAGGCCAGTTAACAGCATTATACGAGTTAAACGGGACAGAGAAATTGTCATTGGCAAAGATTTTAGTAGCTTTCCACACTTGAAGGATAACCCCCAGTTATTAATTTAAGGTAAAAAATGATCTTGTTGCAAGGCATATCAGGGATACTGGCACATAAAACTAATAGTAACGTGCTAAATGCTTATAGGTATGTGAATATATTTAACAAATGGGAGAAAGAGGTCATTTACAAAGCCAGGCAACAAGTCAATCCATCAACCTTCATATTGAGTTCCTTCTTCCCCAATCTGAATTCCACACTAATTGCAGCTACCTATAATTGACAGTAACAGTGAGATTGATCTGTTTCTTCATTACCCGCCATAGGACACTCTTTCAGTCAACAGAAACCAGCAATCAAAAAGAAACTAGATATTTTCCTTTTCTTAAGAAATCGCAGCTTGCTTGTGCAAAACTCATTACTATAATGCTAGGATGTCGTGACTGGTTACCTAGGTATTGCTACACACTTGCTACTGTGTTCTGATTGTTTTTTTATCACATTATTGTTATTGTTAAGGTAGTCTGAGTGATTTAGCACCTTACCATACATTTACAAATGTGTTCTAATGAAAATTAACCATGGTTTATCTACAAATAAAACAAAAAACCACAGTTACTATAGTTAAACCATGGTAACCACAGATTACCCATAGTTTACCATGGTATTTGTAGTAAAACTGCGGTCATACAAATGGTAATCAATATGCCAAAAAACGTTACTACACTATTACTATAAGACCATGGTTAATTTTCGTAAGGATTTTTAGCACATATTGATAAAATGGTCTGAGTCATTTTAACGCATTGCTATTGCTCTAGTATTTTTTTGTAGCGCTTTGCTATTCTTTTGCTAATGTGTTGCGAGTTTAGCATATTGCATTTGCTGAGGTGTTCTGTGTGTTTTTTAGGCTAAACATTTGCGAACCCTGTTGAAAAAAACAGCATATGCTGGTTAGGTATGTTTTG
>NW_015544172.1:179463-180906 GCF_001515605.1 Sinocyclocheilus anshuiensis
CAAAAGGACCAGCATAAACCAGCAAAGGACCAGCTTAAACCAGCATCCCAGCGTCAAAACATACCTAACCAGCATATGCTGTTTTTTTCAACAGGGAATGCTTAATATTTTTAGCATGTCGCTACACATTTGATAAGTGCTGTTTAGCGGGTGGCAGTATACTTACTAAGGTGTTTTTAGCACCTTGCTATCCATTTGCTAAGGTGTTCTAAGTGTTTTTAGCACATTGCTAGCCTATTCTTTTGTTAAGATGTTCTGAGTGTTTTTAGCACGTTGCAATTCTTATTTAGCACACTGCGAATTTAGCATATTGCTAAGGTGTTAAGGGGTTGCTAAACATTTGCTAAGGTCATCAGAGTGTTTTTTAACATTTTGCTGTACACTTGATAAATATACTATATACCTGATACTGTTAAACAACACTTGTTAAGGTGTTGTGAACATTTTAAGCACCTTGCTATATATTTGCTAAGGTGTTCTAAGAGTTTTTAGCACAATACTATTGTTTTGCTAAGATGTACCGAGTGTTTTTAACACATTACTGTTGTTATAGTGGTTTTTAGCATGTTGCTGTTCGTTTGCTATGGTGTTCTGGGAGTTTTTAGGGCATTGCAAATACATTTGCTAATTTTCTGAGTGCCAGTGCTCTACATTTGCTAAATTAGGTGGGCGAAGATTTATTCTTGCAGATTTCAGTGAAATTTTGCTTAATGTGAACACACGTTTAGTAACAGACTTGTTTTTTCAATTGGTCAGCTTGATCTTGTATGGCAGTGATCATTCATTCCTCTATGAATGAATGACTGTTTCCTTGGTGATACTGAATGGACTCATAGTATGGAGCTATTTTTAGACTACTGTGTCGCAACGGCTAAAAGACTCATGGATGATCGTTCATGTGTTACTGAGCCTTAAAGTCCCTTTAGGTATGACACAGCACTATGCCATATGCTTGAGAAAATTGCCTGTGGTTTTTAATTCACACCCATGTGTTGGCAAGAAAATATGGAAACATGGATGTGTAGCTACAAAGAACGTGATCTTAAAGGGAGAGTTCACCTAAAAATGAAAATTCTGTCATCATTTACTCATGTTCCTAACATGTATGAGTGTGTTTCTTCTGTTAAGCACAAAAGATATTTGAATAAAGTTGGTAACTAAACAGTTGACAGTAGCCATTGACTTCCATAGTGTGGGGAAAAAAATACTATGGGAGTCAATGGCTACCGTCAACTGTTTGGTTACCAACAATCTTCAAAATATCTTCTTTTGTGTTCAAATATTTAGAAATGTAGGATTTTGCAAAATTAAAAACATGGAAAAACACAAGAAAGAAGACAACAGACACCAATAGTTTCAACATGAACTGATGTGATTTTACGGCATTTTAAGTAACTGACATGTTTGTTATTACACTGTATATCTTCAGGGAGAGAAAGACGC
>NW_015544172.1:181260-182491 GCF_001515605.1 Sinocyclocheilus anshuiensis
TTCCAGTGAGTTACCAGCTTCAGATAATTGTTCTACGACTCGATCGTTTTGAAAAGATAGCAAGTCTCTATTGATCACAGCCTCTCTTTTCTCCAGAATGTAGTCCTTAAAAGCACTCAGTTGATGTATCGAGTCAATACAACACACAACATAGGTGTAGACGTGCTGGACAAAACTGAAGGGAGAAGAAAACAATCATCAAACAGGACTAAAGAGGCGTACCTGTAGATCACTATTCAGGGCCTCTTGGTGTTTCTGTCAAGAAGAAATTCTATTTCAAGGAACCTTATAGAAGGCAAGAGGGTTGTTTGTTCAACTGGACACTATGGATCAGCTGTATCGTAGGTGATCCTGTGCTGTTGACCTCTAGCATCAGTTTTATCCATTGGTTTGCACTCGTAGTATATGTTTTTCTTTTCCTCTGCGTATGATATTCTACAAGTCATATACATCCATATAGATAGATGAATGCTTTATGTCAGCATACACAGTAAGCTGGGGGACTATATATGAAGACAACAACTACGACTTCACAGCACTGGCATTGGTTAATCTTTAAATACTCAAGCATTATTATTCATAGACTAAAGAGAAAAGGAAAATAATAATAACCCCCCAAATAAGATACACAACTTTGTTTTCCCCAATATATATATTTTTTTTGTATAATAATGGCATGACATAAGCCTGTTTAAATCCATATCACTTGGAGGCAAGGTGAAAATAATATTCAAACATCTATCAAATGGGGAAATTTCCCTTAATTTTCAAACATTACCATGCATTACATTTTTATCATTTTTTTAAGTTCACTTGCTTGCTCTTTTTAGTTAACTCTAGAGTAAATAAATGTTGTGTTAAGATAGTGTTGTCTTCACATAGACTCAAAGAATGCATTTTTTGTCATTTCATATCATGGGACACATCCACCATATTGCATGTTGACATGTGTAGAAGGATGCCGCGGCGTCGTGGGGGCTTTCGGGGGGACGGGGCGTAAGGGTGGGTTCAGCTCCTACACGACAGCCTTTGAATCCTTGCAGTCCTGAGCAGTGGTGCCTGAGTTAGTCGGTTTGCTGTCCGTCCGCTTGGCCAGACGTTTCGCTTGTCTGCCAGACAAACAGGTTCAAATGAAGATTAATTATGATCCACCACTGCATTAAAAAAAATTAAGTAATAATAATATAATAACATATATATAATAATATTATACAAACTATATATATATATA
>NW_015544172.1:184804-185332 GCF_001515605.1 Sinocyclocheilus anshuiensis
CTGGGTCATTCCATTTTATTACACAGAACTTAATTTCTGAACTTATTTGTTTTGTTTTCTTTGTATATATGGATTACTTGGGTTGTTACCGACATCTGGTGAAAATTTCATGTGAACAGCACCTTTAGAAATATATTTACTGAGAAAAATGGTGACGTGTTCAATACTTATTATACCCGCTGTATGTATATATATATATATATATATATATATATAATTACATATAAATAATAATACATAATAATATAATACAAACATAAAAAGTAAATACAAAATAATATAAATGTAAAATATAAAAATACAGAATTATACATAAAATCTATAATAAAATAAATAATAAAAAAATAATAAAAAGTAAGAATGATTAAAAAAAACATATATTAAAATAATTTATTAAGAAATAGGTTGTGTGGTTCTGTCAATACCTATAAAATGATGTTATCAATTCATATTTAATAATAACCTCTACTGTTCAAAAGTTGGGGGTCAGTTTTTTTTTTAAGATTTTTTTTTTTTTTTAGTAAAGAT